>NC_133657.1:202767613-203067613 GCF_009905375.1 Apium graveolens | reverse complement strand
ATATTTAGATTTTTTAGTTATATCAACTAAAATCTAAAATCAGAGAAACAATGTTTGGGACAACTTTGATAACAAGGTACAAACAAGTTCTCATCCAAAAAGGATTAGATCTCACCCAAAAAGAATATTTATTCAAAAGTTTTGAAAAAACAGTAAAGAAAAAAGATGGAAGAGTGAAACGGATTAAACAGTGAGAGTGGATTGTAGATCTGCGGAATGAAGAATAGAAAAGGTGATTAGAACCCTAAATTTAAAAACCGACTCTCATTAGAGAGAGAATCAGGGGAGAGATGTGTGAATGCAGGGGAGAGAGGAGTGAATGATGCAAATAAGGATAATCCTAATTGAAACCTAATCGAATCCTTCTTTTTGTCGTCTAGATTAGGGGGTTGATTCAACTTCTTGAATTGAATTAAATTGAATATAAACCTAGTTTCAACACCTAATCTAGACAAAGTGAGATAAGTGAGAAATTAACTGGAGAAATCCTAACTTAGAGAGTGAAACAAGGAGTGTAGAGGGAGAGGAGTGACTCTAATAAGCCCTAATTTCATTTTTATCATCCTCTAATATTTCATCCGCCGCTTGAATAAATTCACCGATTTTTGCGGCATTATCAATTATTCAGCCCAAATAATGGTATAAGCAGTTTTATTTATTCTTAAAATTTCTAACTCACTTTTCGTTCTCTATAAATTTTATAATATAGTTTTATAATATAACTAACTTCTATTTATTTCAACATTATAAAAAAGTAAGTGTATATATTTATAAAGAAAATCATTCAATCCTTTTTTAAATTGATTAATATTTTTAATAAAATTAATTAATTACAAAACTTTTATTACATTTTATGTAACATAGATATTTAATTATTTTTTTTAAGAATAAAAAACTATTTATCCAACATCTTAGCAACACTTTTTTCATATCTACTATAATTAACAGTACGAAATTTTTTTCTAATATTAATATCTCGACAACTATTTTATACAAATGGTAACACCTTAAAAAAATATTATAATAGCCTAGATTAAATAAACCAACTGCAACATTTTCTACCACAACACCAGAGAATTATATTGTACAAAGTCATCTATGCCATAATGTTTGAAATCGATCCGATTATCCGAATTTCTGGTCTAATTTTATACCTACATTACTCTCTGCATGGGCAAAGTGCGGTGGGGTGGAGGTTTGGGGAGTGGCAGGTTATTGGGCCCAACCTAAATTAAGGAATTCAAGGTTTAAACATCATGCACGGAAGGTATTATTTTCTGAACGGCTTTTATGGCCTAAAACGTCTATTATTATTTTTGGATGTTTTGCTATTACAAACAACGAAATACCACAAGAGTTAAATAAAACATGAATACCTCAAGTTTGATCATGTTGCAACTTTTGTACCTCAAGTTTCAAAATTTCAAAATGTGTACGCGGATTAACCAAAAGTTTATAAAATGCAGTCTGAATTAACGGAAAGTTTGTAAAACTTGTACCTCATATTTTTCTTCTATATGAATTCATGAGACTCCAGATTATAGCCGTGAGTTGTTCATGACACTTCCTCTTTGTCTTGAGCTAAATTATATGTATATTATACTGTAATAAGTGCTCCTTATTATACATGTAATCTTGCTTTTAATATTATAGTTTGTTCTGTTTATTTTTATTCATTGTCCTATTTTTTTCCTCTTGAGTGTACTATTAGGGTTTGATATGAATTAATATCTTGTAAATTTTTAAATAATATTAATAAAAGATAATTAGCTAAACTGTAATAAAGAATTCAATTATAATAATGGGTCTAAAATTTAGAATTAGAGTTCTATTTATTACCACATTGTAGAAATCTTTTTGTGCAAGTGATTTAAAATAAGAATATAATTTTTTAATTTTGGAATGAAGCGTGCCAATATTTTACAAAATCAATATATATGTTTAGTTTAAGTAATAAAAACTTTAGAAGTAAATTTTATTATTATCTAATTAAATTTAGGGTTTGTATGTTTGTGTACCTATAAAAACATATTAGAATAATGAAAAGGTTGTCATCTATCTTCTCTTTCGAAAATTATGCTGAATTTATTAGATGCCAATTGATTATATTTGTTTCTCTTAATTATATTATATCATGATTTGCTAAACCCTTCCTCTTTGTTTAATTATTGTATATAGACAAGTTGTATGTCTGCTTAAGATCATGTTTAGTTCATGAATTTTATGTAGAATTAATTAATTATAAAATATTATAAATTCAATTTATTTGATTTTTAGGTGTACTTCAAACTTACTTAGTTGTTGATATATGTTATGGATAAAAATTAGGTTATATCTATTAAACGTATTTAATGTTAGCGTTCATGAACTCAAGGCCTTTAATAGATGTGTTTGTGATTTATGGTTTAAATCTGCCTTCACAAGATGCCTACCTATCTTTATATATTTAAAGAATTAAGCCAAAACGTAGATCCGAATAAAAGGGTCAGATCCTTTATATAGATATTGGATGTCCATGTATTGGACTAGGGTTAGGAGACTTGTTGAGCAAGTGTCCCTCTTTGAATGGACAGTGGAGTCCTAAAATGTAGGAAGCATATTCCTTATTGGTTTAGGTGCCTTGGACGCTACTGTTCACATAATTGTATCCTTTATTGGACACATTTAGTGAGCTGTTAATTTACCCTATTTATTAATTTCATAATTAATAAACACATAGGGTTTCGTGCCTCATTAATCGGGCCTAATCATTGGACAACACTAGATCTATTTAATAGAACATTAATTATGTTTTCAAGCCTATTTTAGCCCAAATTATTTCTCCCCCAACTTCTAGGAAACTTATTTTTCGAATTTATTAGGAATTTTTTCATGTCAACAGCTGTTTTTTCTTCATATTTTAGGAATTTTATTCATACCAATAATTTAGAAATTTTTCTGTACCAACGGGTATTTTATACCAATGAATATTTTTTCTTGATATTTTAGAAATTATTTTATACCAATGAATATTTTTTCCTAATATTTTAGAAATTATTTTATATCAACGGGTATTTTTTCCTAATATTTTTCCTAAAATTTTAGGATTTATTTTATACCAACGGATATTTTTTACTAATATTTAAAAAATTATATGCATATAAATTTTAATGCGGCCCCCACCTTTTTTTCCTTCACCTGTTTATTCATCTTAGGCGTTGGTGCACCCCGCTTAGGAGGTCACCGACTTTGTTACACCTAGAGCGGGAAATTTGGAACACGACATGTGAACACGACACGACACCCCGCCATGAAGTGACCTTCTTACCGGGAGCTTGTCTTATTGGCGTTGTTATACGTCACCTTCCTTTTCTTTTTTCTTTTTTTTTAATATTTTCTTTTTGTCTTTTTTCCACATCAAACCTTTTTTCTTTTTCTTCATTATTTTGTTCTCTTTTTCTTCATTAAACTTTTTCTCTTTTTCTTCATTATTTTTATAAAAAAAATTGTGAACTTTTTTCATAATTTTAATGTGTTAGTGGACTTACTTAATTTTTTGCAGTGGTGCATAATATAACTAATTGGATAGAAAATAATATTAAAAATTATTTTCTATTATTTCCACTTAATTCTATTTTTAAATTTCTCAATTTTTAATAAATTTATATATCAAATTACGATTTTATTCATAATTTTTGTTGTCATCTAACATAAATTTGTACAATCGTGCATTCAATAATATTCTACATTCACTAAAAAAAGACTAAATTTGACCGAAATTCTTCGGCCATATTTAGCTAAATTTGACCACCGGGGGTCATATTTATTTAAATCATTCTTTTTAGACCAAATTTAGGAAAATCGATCAATTTTTTTTGGCCAAATTTTTGAAAATTTTGAAATTTGATTTTTTTTAAATGGCGCCTAAAATTTGATTTTTTTTGAATTTTGGCACTTAAAATTTTAAAATTTGGAAACTTGTGAATTTGCCTCCTAATGTAAAGAAAATTTGACCGAATTGCGTCAAATTTATAAATTTGACCGAAAGCAGTCAAAAGTATAAATAGACAGATGGTAGTCAAATTTAATCGTAACCCATATTTGTCAAATGTAGTAACTTTCACTGCTAAGTTTCTGCCAAATATCTACTACAACATATAATTTTTATTATTATGATTTTATTTCACTAATCAATATACAATTTATGTTATATAAATAAATAACACACCAAAAATAATTACATATCATATTTCATAATTATTAATATTATTTTCATTACAAACTTACTGATGTAACTTAACTAAAACTTTCAAATTGAATTCTGCAACTCTGCTTTTTCTTTATTTAGTTTCACGGAACTGGTCATCGGACATTGTTTGGTTGATGAATATGCTTTTGTCACCGGAATAACTTCGATTGTTGGAATTGTTTTTTCACAAAATTTTCACAAGTTGAATTTGTTATTGTTAATGTTATATGAAACAAACTTTGTAAGAGATGACGGAGTGTTTGTATATGTATGTGTATATATTTTTGTATAATTCTGTTTATGACGTGTGGGAGAACTGAGAAGGTAGGGTGAAAGATGGATGTGTTGGAGACGGTATGAAGAGAGGTGGACCGGAAAAGATGAAAGAGATAACGGAGGAATTAGAATGTATATGTATATATATAATATGTTTATATGTAAAAGAGAGTTGCTGTGAAGAATATGAACCATTGGATTATAATTTTGATTAGTTAAATTTGGAATGTTGGATGTGTTTCACACGGATCGCTGACCGATCAAATTTGACCGCGTTTGGTGAAATATATAAATATGACTCACTTCAATCAAATTAATAAGTAGGACCGATTTCGGTTATATTTATAAATATGACTGTTGCCAGTCAATTTTATAAATTTAACAAACTAGGATTTGCGGTCAAATATGTACTTAAATTTGACTAACAATAATGATATTTTTAAAGGTGACTCAAAACAGTCAATTTTATAAATATGATAAATATGATAAATTTTAATATATTTAATATGGAACTGATAAATAAACATAAAAAAAATATTATTTAAACTCTAAGTGTATTGTAAATGACATAATTACCCATAATAGAAACAAATTCCAAGAATTTTACTTTTTAAAATCATGGAAAAATGTGTAATAAAATCTCTAAAATTTAAAAGTGGAGTTTATATAGTAAAAAGTGGAGGTTATTTAACAATTTCTTAAATATATATTACAATAATGAATTTGCAATTCATATAATCATTTTATTTTTTAGATACATTCTTAAAGTCGAAGAAAGTTAAAATTCATATGGTTGGATTGTTCAAATTCTAATTTGGATAGCACAAAACTACTAACCATTGTATGTGCAATCCAAAAATTTTAATTTTAAATCATATTTATCAAGGAAATTTTTTAATTATTCTTGATTTTTTTAATATATGCAATATGTTGTTACACTACACCTTTACATACTTTTATTTTGGGAAAATAATTTTTTTTGTCACCCAACTTCTTGTTTGTTTAGAAACTTACGACTTAACTATAATTTTTTTTGTTTTATTCACTAATGTACGGTTCAGATTTTTTTTAGTCACTAGCATTAGGTTCGGATTTGATTTTTAGTATTTTGTCAATTTTCTATAGCATTATTAAAATATAGTGATAACCAGTACAAAAAGTGTCATATGTGTTTTATAAAAAACTTATATCTGTCTGAGTTTGTTAGATGCATATGGAGGAGTAGTATAATGTCTGAATTATATACGTATGTTATAGGAAATTATTTTAAACATCTAATCAGAACAGATGTATATACATCGTAAACAGACGCATAAAATCAGTTCGTATACGTCTGTTACTTTCTAGGTGGGGTACTAAGTTCAAAACAAAAATTATTAGGAAGAGGCATCCCAATCGACTAAAATTATTGGGAAATAAAAAAATCAAAAATTCAATATAATCAAATTAGAAAATTGATCATAAAGTACTAAAAATATTAAAAAATTACATATCAATATTTTAACAAACGACACTTTCAAAACCAAATGAAATCATTAATCACAACTCGTTCATGCAACTCTTACCTACCCAAAATCAAAACTATAAACCTATCCACTCTAAAATAATTGTGAAACAAGTATATATATAAACAAAAAAATAGAATAATGTTGTAATATTGTGAATTTTGTATTAAATCAAACAACTCTCACAAGATATTTTTCTTACAAACATAGTTTTATAACTTATTTTTAAGATTTTTTTTTGTATATAAAAATATAAACGTTAAATTAATATTCAAGAGAATTTTTTTTTAAATAATTCATAAAACTACATCTTTTAGGATACCTAAAATGATTGTCAAACTCTCATGACCAAGGTAAACGTCATGGGGGACATATAAAGATATAGACATATATCAAATCATTAAAATATTATACACTACAACTATATTTTAATAATGCTACAAAAAACTGACATAATGCTAAGAACCAAATCTGAGCCTAAAGTTACTGACTAAAAAAAATTTAAACATAACATTAGTGAGCAAAAGAAAAAAAATAATAGTTGAATGGTAAGTTCCTAAAAACACCATTAGTTGGGTAACGAAAAAATCCATTTTCCCTTTTATTTTTTCTAAAATTTAAAATTCTTAAATAAATCTAACATCAACGTTTTTTATTGTTTTCTCAATTTGATATGATATGTGCCTAAAATAAATTTATAAATTTATAAAATGATCAAGCATTTTAATTTTTAATTATTTAGTTTTACTATGATTTGTTCAAGCAACAAGTTGGTATGGCCCACCTATCTTCCGAGGTCACTAGTTTACACTTTCGCCAACCTTTTCCATATCAATTTTTATGAGCAAGGGAAAAATGCCCAACAGTAATCAAGCTACTGATAATTGGATAGTACCCCTTCCGTCAGAGGATATACTCGGTGATTTTCTGTATACTCTTCAAAATTATGAAATTTCACCAATATCTATACAATAGATTCGTTTAAATTGAAGATTGAAAGTCATGAAACCAGCAAATAAGGTTGTTCATCAAACCACCATATAATACCATAAATTGCGGTTTTTAATTTTCTTCGTGTAGTTGTAGTTTGATTTTTTCACAAACCACGACGATGCAGGTGGCAGTATGAGTTTTTGATACAGTATAAATTTGACTGTCGTTAGTCAAAAATAAATATTGACCATTAGTAAATAAATGTTTGATCTCAAATTTGACTGCTTTCCGCCAAATATAAGTATGGCCAGTTATAAATAAAAAGTTGACTGTAAATATAACTCCTATTAGTCGAATTTAGCTGCAGTTATATTTATTAAGTCAAATTTACCCTTATTTTTTGTAGTGATTTTTTTCTTCTATTTTTCTGATTTTTTGGAAATAATTAAATAATTAATCCCACCTTTTTTCGTATTTTCTGAATAAAATATTCAAAAAATGGTTTGATTATTTACTTTCATCCTAGGCGTGGGTTACCCCCGCCTAGGAAGCAATTTACCTTCCACGCCTAGGAATTTTGTCTCCTCGGCGTTGATAATCATGGTTGAAACCTTCCTAGGCGTGAGTTACCCCCTCCTAGGAGGCAAGTTGGCAAACACGCCTAGAAATTTTATGTCTTGGGCGTTGATGATTATGGATGAAGCTTTTCCTAGGCGGGGGTAAGTTACCGCTACCTAGGAGGTAAGTTGGCAAGCACGCCAAGAAATTTTGCGTCCTGGGCATTGATAATCATGGTGGAAGCCTTCCTAAGCATGAGTTACCCTGCCTAGGAGGAAATTTACAAAATAAGCTTTGAAATTCCGCCTCTTGGGCATTATTTGGGCATGAGCCTTAAAAAAATTTATATTTTCTTTGATAAACTTTACTCATCGAATTTTTGAGATTTCTGGGCTTTTCCATGCCTTGCAACTTCCAGGGTTACAGCCATTTGCTCATACGATCTCTTATATGATTACTTCACCCGAAATGATTATTTTCAAGTATTTCGTCGATATTCTTCCGAGTTTCAAGTTTTTCAGTGATTACCACTTAGCCTCTTAAGCTCTCTTTATCTTAATGGGTTCCAAGCCTTTTCTTTGTCAATTTTGAAGTTCATGATTTCACTCTTAAATACATATTCATGTTGACAACTTATAATTTGAGTTTTTTTATGCTTCTCTAGCATTGACCATATGAGGCTCAGCCTACATCAAGATTAATATATTAGGCTGGGGAAAGATAAGCTCATAATATCTTGTATCTCAATATATGACCTTTAAGGAGTCCTTATTGTGGCGCCCTCCAAACTGGGTCAGAAGTTTGGGGTCCACAACACAAACACAATATATCAACCTGTATAAGAAATATTATTTATAATGACCCTGCTTCACAAAACCACGGATCGCAACAGGTTAAAGTATGAAAACAAGCCACAACCTTAATTATTACATCGTACCAAATCCCAACTAATTTAACTTACAATTGATAATAAAATCATTCTTACAACCTTGCTATCTCACTACTGCCATAAGCTCCTGCTAGCTCGATCAATCATAATCTGGAATCCTAGCTCGAACATTGAACTGGGAAACCTTGCTATCAATCGTATCCTTCTTAACTGTAGAATATATAAAAAGGTTCGCAAGAGTGAGCTAACTAGCTCAGCAAGTCGTATTATCAATAACTGAAGTTAGACAATAATAAATGAGATGATTCAAAGGAATCAATTTCTCTTTAAACAACCAATAGAATTGGATATTCATTTTAAGTTTTTAAAACCAAGGTTAGGCTGCTGATCAGTCACACACTAACCCCGAGCAAAGCACACAACACTGCGCTAACTACTGGATCCGAGGCACACATTGGCCTAACTTAACCATCGATATGGTCTGACCACGAATCTGGCCCATACAAAGAAAACTATCCAATTCTAAAGCATTTCAATATGATAAACAATAGAGTTCAATAAAACCAGATCATAATCAATAACCATAAAACATTTGTAAAAGAGCATGGTAAAAGTTCATAGTTACCAAAAAGGGTATGTCAAAATACATAAAAGAAGTGGCCTCCAGCCGGTATGATAATCGGGTATTAGATGAATAGTGTTCTTCCAAAGTTTTAGTGCTTTGATATCACAAGGTATGGTTAAGTATAAAAGTTTTGGTATATAAAAACAATTTTGTTCCAGTGTTTGGTATATGATGGATATATATTTGTGGAGTAGTATCGTATTTGTGTGGTTTAATATTTGGTAAATCCACAAGAAATGGTTCACAAAGAATAAGGCTTACGGCTCAAAGATCAAATGATGTGGCTCAGGTTCAAGGCTGGAGGATTCAAAGTATTTCCAATATAAAAGAGAGCTATTTTGAATATTAACAATAGGTCACAAGAGAATTTAGAAATATTTGCAATAAATCTCGAGAAAGGTTTAGAAGTACTTGCCTTATCATAATTGATTCCAACCTCACTTGTACTTGTCTACGACTCTATTCAACCACCATTCATCTGTTTCTCCTATGCCTCGCTTCTAATCTCTGCTCACTTGCTGTATTTTCTACATGTCAATTCTATTTTCTGATCACCTGCTTCTCTTTCTTACGCCTTGCTTACTCTGCTAGGCATCATAAGTATCTATCAATATTCCACTCATACGATTCTGTTCAACACATACTTCTATCTACCCTTCGTTTCACCCAAATTCGATTAACGAATTGAAAGTTATGCCATAAACAGTAATCATCGAATATATAAACCGACAGTCAATCAACAAGTCACACATAATACACCACGTAATTAATGACATATCATTTATAAAGACATTTCGGGTCATAAATAGGCTTTCTGGTATTTAAAATGATTTTTAAAACATTTTTCGGAATTAAAACGGGTCGTTGGATCAATTTCGGAATAATAAACAGGGTTCGGTTGGCCAATTCTGGCTCCGAAACAATTTTAGAATAATTATCGAGCCTTGAAAATAATTTAGAATAATATTTTAAAGCTCGAAACTATTTTTCGAAATTTTTAAATCATTTTTAAATAATTAAATCTAATTAAATAATTAATTAAAAATCAATTAATAATTAATTAAATCAATTAATTTTCGAATTAATTGACTAATTAATCAATTAAAAATTAACTGAAATTAATTAACTAATTAATTCAGATTTATTTGTGAATTAAAAATAATTTTCGGAATTAAAATAATAATTTTTAGATTTTTCAGAAATTAAAAACAGATTTTTATAATAAAAATAAATAGGAAATATGATTTTTAAACATTTTTAAAACAGGAATCCAATTTTTGCAAAGTCTGGAAACTTCAGGGACTAAACTTCATCATCTACAAAACTACAGGGACTAAACTGCAATTTTGCAGTCCAGTCGCCGGAAAACACAGGGGTGGCCGGAGAACACGATTCCGGCCTCCTCACCTTGCCACAAGCTCCAGATCACATCTACGGATTACCAGGAACATAACCATGCAATCAAATCGATCTAACAATCCCTGAGTTTGCCGGAATTTGGCCGTGAAGTTTGCCAGTTTCCGGCGAACTTCGGAAATATTCAAAACACAACTCCCTTCTCTACAGACCTCGTTGATTCATGAAACTTATACGACTGGATTGCAAATTTTACAGAGAACACAATCCACTATATCACAATATCAATCTATTCCAGAATAAGAAACCCCCAAATTTCAATTAAGAACATTCATACGGGTTATAAACCCTAATTTTGAAATTTGAAAATCAAACTCAAATTTGAAAAAGTTATTGGACTCCAAATCAGACGTATAATATACCAAAATCATCAGGAAAACAAGCTCTACAACATGCAATCATCAAATCATACAAACAATCATCCGAACAAAAATTCATATTTTTCATGAAAATAATTCGAAAATAATTAAATTTATAAAAAATCAACCTTTGATTCTGCAGTAAAACAGGTCCTGGAATCTGATAGTACTCCTTGAGACCTTCAAATTGGTTACTCCAACTTTCCAAATGGATTTCACTAACACGTTGAATTTGTGGTTTGATTCTCAAAAAGATTTATGAATATATGATTTTTCTCTGTAAAAATTATATAATTATCTGTCTGCAAATGATTTTGATAAGAAATAAATACGGTAAAAGGCTATTTATAATTACGGAGAATTAGTATTCCGTTGGATCACTCTGGATATAAAACGGTACGTTTATTTATAAAAACTGATCCAAACGGTATCGGTTTTCGGGATAATTATCCAAATCAGAACAATTTGTACTGCGGTCTTGGTCTCAGCGCCTGGTTACACGTACTACGAGGTGATAATTGGGATAGTTTAATAAAAAGCTCCCGTTTATCGAAAATACGGGTTTTATTGATTTACCGAAACGAATATTGTATCGAAAATGTTGCGCCGGGACCCGCGCAGGACAAACCGTACGCTGAATCGAAAAAGTCTAAACACGGAAAATGCTCGGAATATTGCAATTAGGTTAGGAAGGAGTTCTCGGAAGAGTTTCGGGTTCTAAAAACGTAAAAACGGTTAACGGTGGTTGGTTCCCGTTTTCATAAAATAGGTTTTAAATACCCGAAACAAGAGTTTAAAAAAAATCCATATGATTCCTATAAATTCATAAATTAACATAAAAATAATTAGGAAGATATGAAAATTATCTATATTTTATTTTGGACATAAAAAAATTGAAATACTCAATTAATAATATTTTTAAATATCCAAACATATTTAACACTTAACAAATAATTCACAAAATAGATACTGAACATACATACTAATTATTTATTAGCAAAAATAATTACACGATATATCCCGGATATTACATCCTTTCCCCCTTAAAAGGATTCTGTCCTCAGAATCTCCTAAGAAAACAAATAAGGGTACTTTTCTCTCATATCACTTTCTAACTCCCAGGTTGACTGTTCAACCTTTGGGTTTCTCTACAATACTCTTACTAACTTTACCACTTTATTTCTCAATGCTTTCTCTCTTTCCTCTAGAATCTCTATCGGACTCTCTACATATGATAAATTTGCCTGAAGCTCTATTGGCTCATATTCTATTACATGCCTGGAGTCTGGATTATATTTCTTGAGCATCGATACGTGAACAACATTGTGAATGTGCTCCATGTGCGGGGGTAACGCCAACTCGTCAGCTACTTTACCAATGCACTTTAGGATTTCAAAAGGTCTGACATATCTTGGGCTTAGCTTCCCTTTCTTCCCAAACCTCGTTAGTCCTTTCCACGGTGATACTTTCAATAATACCAAGCTTCCTTCTTCAAATTTCATGTCTTTTCTTGACTGGTCTGCATATTTCCTCTGACGATCTTGTGCGGCTATTAATCTCTTCTGGATAATTTCAACAACTTTCTTTGTCTACTGCACCAATTCAGGTCCGAGTATTTTGCGTTCTCCTACTTCGTCCCAATATACTGGAGATCTACATTTGCATCCATAAAGGGCTTCATAAGGTGGCATCCCAATGCTGGCGTGATAACTGTTGTTATAAGCAAACTCTACCAGGGATAAATGCTCGTCCCAACTTCCTTTGAAATCAATAACACAAACACGTAGCATGTCCTCGATTGTTTGGATCGTTCCTTCACTCTAGCTGTCCGTCTGCAGGTGGTAAGTCGTACTCATATTCAATCTTGTTCCTAAACATTCTTGAAAACTCTTCCAAAATCTCGAATTACATCTTGGATCTCGATCAGATACGATAGACACAAGAATTTCATGACGAACTACAATTTCCTTCAGGCACCTATGGATCAACTTATCGAGCGAAAATCTTTCGTTTATAGGCAGAAAATGAGCTGACTTGGTAAATCTATCCACTATAAGCCAAATGGCATCATGATTAGTTTTTGTGCTTGGTAACCCCAACTATGAAATCCATGATGATATGCTCCCACTTCCAAACTTCCAGTGACTGTAGCAATCCACTTGATCTCTGATACTCTACTTTAACTCTGTTGACATATATAACATCTGCTAATTCATTCCACAATTCCTCACTTCATATCTAACCACCTATAATTTCCTTTAAATCTCTATACATCTTGGTACTCCCTGAATGGATTGAATACCTCAAATTATGAGCTGCCTGTAAAATTTCATTCTTCAGTTCCATCACTGATGGAATCCAAATTCTAGAAGAAATCCTAAGAATACCTTGATCGTCCTTTTTGCGTGCACTATTCTTCCCATACTAAATGATTTATATCCTGATATACTACCTCTTCCTAACACTTCTTTATCTTTTCTAACAATCCCGACTGAAAAGTTATACTTATATATTCTCACTCCTTTTTGGATCATGCACTCTGACTTCCAATTCCAACTTCTAGAATTCCATAGATAATTCTTCTGGTACAGTGTCTTTGTTCATTCTCTCTCCTTCTTGCTCATCTCTTCCCACTACATTTGCTTTTCCTAGAGAGTTCATACTTCAACTCTTGTGGTCCGTATATATCTCACATCTTTCTCTATACTTATAATATTTCCCAATCTTTCAAAATGAATATTATTGTTGCTTTTAATTCCCAGTTATGAGTAGGGTACTTCTGCTCATAAGGTTTCGGTTGTCTGGATGCATATGCAATAACTTTATTGTTTTGCGTCAACACACATCCTATTCCCTTACGAGAAGTATCACTATAAACTACCAAATCCCTCTGATGCTTTCAAAGTGATAAAATAGGTGTTGTAACCATTCTTTCATTTAACTCCGCAAAGCTTTCTTCACCCTTCTCCATTTCATATAACCTTCTTGCTTTTCCTGGTTAACTTCATCTCTAATATTACAACTTTCAAGAAATCTTGCACAAATTTCCAATAATAACTGGCCCATGATAAAACTTCTTACTTTTGTTGGTGCTTCTGGTCTTTCTTCATTCATACTATCTTAAATTTTTTTTTTCTGCTGAATCCCCTTTTGTCTCCTCCTTACTGACTTTCTATACATAAGAATTATACCTCCTGCCATTAAAATTTTCATCTGGTAAACTCTTTTTATACCGCTTCTTTCTTCTTTGACTCCTCAGCTATCATTGTATAGGTTGCATGGTTCTTCTTAATTAACGCAAGTATATCTTATCCAAATTCTTCCTTCAAAATTCTACTCATCAAATTTAAATATCACTGGTATATCAGTTCATCCCACTAACATTTCTAGAATTTTATAACAACAGTACTAATTTCTGAAAATCATCTTTGATATGTCCATAAGTTCAATCTTCACTTGGTAATATACCCAGTCTTAAATCAATCTTATAAAAATACCTTGCTTCGTTCATTTAGTTAAACAAATCATTGGTTTCGAGGTAACATATATATGCTCTTGAGATTAAACTTGTTGAGCTTTCGCTAACACATAATCTCACCCTTCCATCTTTCTTATTAACACATCGTGCCGGTGCACTTTAAGGGGGTACGCTAGGTCCAGTTGCTTTTTCTTTTAATCATCTCATGCGTTTGCTCTGGTAACTTCTTCATTTTATCTGGTGCCATTCTGCGCGGGGCTTTGAACACTGGCTTCATTTCACGTACTAAATCAATCATAAACACATTTTCTTTATCTAAAGGAAATATTGGTAACTCATCTGGAAATATGTCTTGATACTGTAAAATCTTCAAGTTCGGTCTGCTCCTAACTCTTATTTATAAATGATGCAACCGTACGGATGTTAAAAACTGTATATATTGGAGATATGACAAAATTTTTAGAAAAAAATTAATTTATTTGATTTGCTATTTTAACAGTCAACCAATGATTTAACTAGTACTACTTACCCGTATTTAGTCCCATATTGATGTTTCAATTTTTTTAAAAATATTTATGAATGATCCAACCGTACGAATGTAAATATATATATATATATATATATTACTTATATAACCAAAATTTCATATCAAAATAACTTTATTTGATTTGACATTTTAACAGTCAAGCATAAGTTTGACTAGTACACCTAACTTGTGTTGAATCTTGAATTAGTGTTTCGATTATTATAAAAATATTTTTCAACGATTCAACCGTATGGATGTCAATAGATATATATATTAGTGATATAACCAAAATTTCATATCAAAATAATTTTATTTGGTTTGACATTTTAACAGTCAAGCATCAGTTTGACTAGTACAGCTAACTGGTGTTGAACAATAATTATTTCATTTTTTTAAATTATTTCAATAATTTAATTCAAATTATCTTGTATCAAGCGGAGAAAGTTAACAAATATATTAAACTCTTTTAGTTTTTGAAACTACATTTAAATTATTAACAATTAAAATTTAAAATTTCATTTAAATTATATCAATTAATATTACATTTATGTAAGAAATAAACAAACAACAATCATGATAAACAAAGTATAAGTAGTTCAGAAATTGTACTTACTTGATTTGAAAGTAGTAGATATTTGAGCTTGAAATGGAAGGAAAATGGTAGAAATTTTGAAGGAAAGGAAGTGGAGAGGGGGAAAAGGAAAGTATGGACAAAATCCACCGTATTTGGTGGATTTTATAAAAGCGACCACTAGTGGTTGTTTTTATTAAAATGACTGTTATATATTTTTAATATTTTTTGATAATTAATTTAAAAGCGACCGGATGGTCGCTTTTGTTTTCTAATTTCAGACTTCATTTTGGCGGCAATTTTCCCACCAAATCTTGAAACCTTAAAATCGACCGCTGAAAAATAGGCGGTTGCTTTTGTTAATAAAAGCCACCGACTAAAAGTAACTGGCCTTAAATTCCACCGAATAAAAGCGACCGCTTACAAAAGCGACCGATATCGGTCGCTTTTATGCGCGGTTTTTGGTCAAGTGAGATTGACCTTAAAAGCCACCGTTTTTTGTGGAATTTATAATTGGTCGATTTTACTCTTTTTTCTTGACTTTTTATTATTGAGTTATTTTTTCAGAAAAAATTTATTATTTAAAAATATTTATATTTTATATTACCTATAATCAGTTGACACTAGTGGTTTTAATGAACAAGCTCCACAATTACATGAATCACATGTAGCATGTTGATTCTAAATTAATGCCACAGGTTTGACTTTCTAACCTATTCTAGTTAGAACTTATGATATGCTGGTTTAGACTTTGTTGCTTATCTAAGATATGTGAAACTATATGATAAATAAATTAGATACAGAGTGTTTAAAATATCATAATTTTGATGATTGAAACCAATTAGAGGCAAGAATGGTGGATCTTGTTTTGTTTGTTAACATACAATCACGTGTAAAATTTTAAAATAGATGTAAATTTCAATTGAACGTGGATTAGATTTATATTTGAAGTGAATTTTAACTATTTTAATTGAACTATGATTACAATTGAATTGGAAAGTTAGGATGTAAACATTAAAAAAAACCTTAAATATAAATGTCTAAAAAACAGTTATATTTTGGATCGGGTTGTATTTATTTAAATGTAATCATTTTTGGGTCCTTAAAAATACTAGATCGAGTCATATTTATCACAAGAATAATGTTAGAGAAATAAAAAATGATATAAATAATTATTACAAAATAATTTTATTGATATTTTTAATGTAAATACAGAGATCATCTTCATTTAACCAATAAAAATTTAACATTTATTACTTAATAATTTTTTTGAGAACTAATTTGATTTTCTTAGCATTTTTCTTATAAAAATGGTAGAAAATGTATTATATTTATTCTGTAGGCAAGGTAAATTCTGTAATCTTGCAAATCCCTTCCCTAACACATATTAAAAATATATTGAATATTGATTGCTTATTTTTTTTATGGAAGTGGCCACATGTAGCATGTGAATTTTTTTGCAAAATATCACTCGCTATCAATAGTCAACTATAGAAGGATAATTCCATTTATTCAACTAACAAGCTTCACCTCCTTTCACGTGAGATGTTTCTTATACTCTAAATTTACAAGGCATTTGGACAATTACGTAACTTATTTCCCAATTACGTAATAGGCAATTACGATATTTATAAAGAGAAATAATTATAAATCCGATAATTTATTTCCCAATTACGTAATAGGCAAGGTTTGTTTTGGCCGAGACATAATAGTACTTCCTCCCTCCACCATGTACTTTACACTGAGACAACACCTATAAAATATAGTTATTTAAATAATTTTTAACATTTTTTTAAATAAAAATGTAATATATATATTTTTAAACATTTTTCTAAAAAAAATAAGTTTTAGAATTCTATTTTACGGTAGTCTTAAAATACGTGCCAATATAAAAAAATGGTAAGAAAATGAGTAATACTTAGAGAATAGTAAATATTTAATATGTCAATAATGCTTAAATAATCGAATATACTATATGTTTGATTAGAAGGGATTAGTGTATATTTTTTTAAAATTTATCATAAAGTTATTTCTAAGATAATGAATGAGATTGTACTAGAATTTTAAAAAAAATTCAATCAGGTTATAAAATAACTAAAACTATACTATATATGTTAAAGGGGGAAAATAGACTTTCATTATCATTTTTGATGTGTGCTCCAAACTCATACAATGACTCTATATATATGACTATGAATGTAAGTTATATAGACAATGAAATGCTAAAGATTGGCTAATAAAGAGAGCATACAAAAGGGTGAGAAACCTAAGGGTCATCCACACATATTTACATATATAACACTCCACTTGGATGTCACGTACTTACACCAAGCCACATTAAAACCTTACTAGAAAAAAACTAGTGGAAAAAATCTTAGTGAAGGAAAAAGAGTACATGAGTTTGTATAAAAGTATATCAATACGTGTCTCTCCCTCATTATATAACAACTAGCAAATATCTCAAAGTTTGCGCATCCAGGTCATGTGCACAAATTTCTCAAAAGAAGATGTAGGAAGTACGTTTGTGAACAAGTCTGCTGAATTTTCACATGATCGAATATGACAAACATCAATTTCACCCCTTTGTTGAAATTCATGGGTCAAAAAGAATTTTTGATTAATGTGCTTGTCCTATCACCTTTAATGTAACCTTCTCGAGTTTGAGTAATGCATGCTTCATTATTTTCAAATAAAACAGTAGGATTTCCTTTTATTGACTAAAAGATCACACGATAATTCTCGAATATAATGCACCAAAGATCTTAGCCACACGCATTCTCGACTAGCTTCATGTAGCGCCAATAATTTAGCATGATGGACCAATTGCACTAAGTTATGGTACTTTAGGAACAAGTAATTCTTCTCCCTTTTCTCTTGGACGGAATAGATCCTTTTTCTTTTCTAGTAAACGTATAACCATAGGTGTACTCACATGATATGCTTTATCCATTATATATCTTTTAAGGATCTTTTCAATATAAGGTGACTCGTGGACAAAAATTCCTTTAGATAAATGTTCAACTTGAAAACTTAGACAACGTTTTTTTACCCAAGTCTTTCATTTCAAATTCTTTTTTTAAAATATTCGAGCATCTCATAAAGTTCATCTGGGGTCCCAATGATTTTTAAATCATCAACATAGACAACAATGGTAGTAAACCCCATTTTTGTCCTTTTAATAAAAACACATGGACAAATTACATTATAGATATATCCATCTTTCAAAAGATATTCATTGAGACGATTATAACACATACGACCTGATTGTTTCAACCCATATAATGAACTTCGTAATTTAAATGAGTAAATTTCTCGGGGTCTTGCACTATATGCTTCAGGCATTTTTAATCCATCAGGGATTTTCATATACATGTCATTATCAAGTGACCTGTATAAGTAAGTAGTCACAACATCTATTAAATTAATTTGGAGCCCTTCTAAAATTGACAAACTGAGTAAGAATCTGAATGTTGTTGAATCCATTACCGGAAAATAAGTCTATTCATAATCAATTCCTGGTCTCTGCTAGAAGCCTTGTGCAACAAGACGTGCCTTGTATCTTAGAACTTCATTTTTCTTATTTCTTTTATGCACAAATACCCATCTATATCTAACGGGTTTTATACCTGCAGATGTTTGGAAAATAGGTCCAAAATCTTGACATTTTTCAAGTGATTTTAATTCTACTTTAAAAGCTTCTTTTCATTTTGGCAAATCATTTCTTCTTTTACATTTATAGATCGATCTAGTTTCATGATCTTCGATTTCGTCAATAATATCAAGTGCAGCTGCATATGCAAATATATCATCTATAAAATTTTCTTTTCTATTCCACCTTTTTCCTCAAATAACATAATTTATCGAGATCTCTTTATTGTCAATAATTTCATGTGTTTGATCATATTTTGAAGACGTCTCTTCAGTGATCAGTTCGATTTCCTTTGAAATGATTGCATTTGATTTACCAATCTCTTTATCAATTTTCTTTATTTTTCTTGGAGTTTTATCCTTAGATCCAATAGGTCTACTACGGTTCTGGCATGCTTTAGACTCATTTGCTATCATGATTTTATTTTTGTCATTGCGAAGTTTATTATTAGAATATTGACAACTAGTATAAGTATATATCTTGACATCAGGCAATCTAACTAATATATCTTAATAAAAAAATTAATTAGGTTCGTCACATCTGTGCAAAAAGTAAGTAGTATTAAATAAAAAAATCTTTAATAAAACCTTAGAAATTATCATATATGAACCTAATTTTGGAGAGACAACTAAATTTTGATAATTATGAATTTTTTTAGAGATATATTCCATGAAAATAAAAAAGAATTTCTATAAATTTAACAACTCATCACTTTTTAGAAATATAATAATATTATTTGAAATTTTCAATATTTATATTTTATTGTACGGGGTCACATGCAGCATGTGGATTACAGATTAGAAATGGCCTGTCTGGTTGAGCGTATCTAGTTAGCTGGCTCCGTTTTCAATAATTATAATGTGTGGATTTTCTGTATATAAAGATCAGTAAGGTTGATTTACAAGCATCCCCACTGATTCACTTAGACATTCACATAATCAGACAAATATATATATATATATATATATATATATATACTCTTGTGAAATTAAGGTATAATTATGGGGAAATTGAAAGCTTTGTATGATGCTGCTATTGCCGGAGATGCTGAAGCCAGAGCTAAATTGGAGAAAAAAGCTGATAAACTCACCAAATCTGGACAAAGTATCCTTCACATTGAATCAGTGTCTGGAAACGTAAAACGTGTACGATTCATTTTGACGGAGTTTGCAAACAAAAATCTTTTGCTCAAACTTACATATAAACGTAAATATACTGCACTTCACCGTGCACTATATAATGGACATACCGAAGTGGCTGAGGTCCTCATTCAAGCAGCTAAGCGATATTTGGCGGAAATTTCATTTCAAGCTTTTCTTAGGCAAGGTGATGATGAAATGGACACCGCCTTACATTATGCAGTCAAGTACGAAAACTTAGCAATTGTAAAGCTATTAGTAGATGCCGACCCTACTGATACGCATATTCAAAACAAACGAGGTGAAACACCAATGTACATAGCTGTGGAAAGGGTTCAAAGATATAGTAGAAATAATCTCTACAACTTGCACAGCACCTTCTCTGCATGGACCTGATGGTAGTATTGTTGTGGGCATTTACAATCTCAACGAAGGTATGCTTTATTAGTACTCTTTTCCTCTTTTTTTTCTAGAGTATATATAAAACATATTCTCTAGATTTAGTTCTCTTGGTTTTTTGAATCTAAATCTATTTTTTTTGTTAAAAAATTTCACTATCATTTCACCTCTGTTATATATTTAGAGAAAAGAGATCTTAAAGATAATTGTAGACAAATTATATAGAGTTATTAGTATTTTGCATACAAAACTTAAATGAAATTTATGTAGTGAGCAAGGAGTTGTGTCCTTTAACCTACCTTATTTTTACAACTTACCAATGACCTATTTTATTTATATCGTGTTAAACAAAAACCTATACTTATTTTATGAGTTTGACTTTAAATGTAAAAAAAATATTTGAATCAAAGATTTAAATTTTATATATTATTAAGAATATCTACATCAACAAATTTTAAAATATTTACTATAAATAAAATACTTTTTAATCAAAATATAGAATATAAATTTATAAAATACTTAAACACCTACAATACAAACTCATGTTGTTTTCTTTTCAAAATAAAATTTTATTAAAATTAAACTTATATATAAAATAAATTCATTCATATTTCATTAGTGTTATCACTTTTATAAATTTAGAAGTGTAGAACAATATTTCTTTAAGTATAATTATAAATAATATGAAAAGATACAGTGAAGGTAAAAATAAGTACATCAATTCACAAGTAATAAATTCACTCTAAAATAGTTATTTTTATTTGATATAAAAAAGGATTTTAAAAGAATATAAAAAAAGTAGGTTAAATGATAAAACTACTCCGTATTACATAGGTATTGACTTATTAGAAAATTAGAATGTGAACTCAGATTTACTCATAATAAAATTAACCCCCATTTACATTACATTTACATTAATTGGCTTAAATTTATATTGAAAATTCACTTAACTTTATCCTTGACCCCATAGAGTTATACCCTTGATTTCAACTTTTTAGAAAGTGCTAAATCAAAAATTGACCCCTTTTTTAAATACAGTTAAGAGAGGTGGGGGAACACTCTATACAATTAAGGATCGATTAGATAATTTGTATGATGCTGCTATGACCGGAGATGCAGAAGCCATTACTAAACTAGAGATGGAAGCTGATATACTCAACGATGATGACAGAACTATCCTTCATATTGAATCCAAAAAAGGATACGCAGAACGGGTGCGATTCATTTTAAGAGAGTTTGCCAACAAAAATCTTCTGCTCAAGCTGGGTAATCAAAAAGAGACTGCGCTTATTGTGGCTACATATTATGGACACACTGAAGTGGTTGAAGCCCTGATTGAAGCAGCAAGACACTTGCCTCCTTCAGTTATTGATAATCCGATAACTTCTTTTCAAGCTTTTCTTAGGCATGCTGCTCAAAATTCTAATACTGCCTTACATGAAGCAGTTGAGGAAGGTCACCTGGCAATTGTTAAGCTATTGGTAGAGGCGGACCCTAATGATACCCATATTAAAAACAGTAAAGGTAAAACACCAATTTACATAGCTGTGGAAAAAGGGTTCACTGAAATAGTAGAGTCAATCTCTACAACTTGCACAGCTCCATCTCTAGACGGACCTGAGGGCTCTACTGTTGTGCATATTAAAAATGTTGACCAAGGTGCCTTAATACTCTTTTCTTCTTTTTAAAATATATCTATATGTAAAACATATAAACTCTAATTTAGTTCTTTTTGTTTGTTTTTTATATTTTAAATCCATTTCCATTTTTTTGTTAAAATATTTCATGATAATTCCACGTCCTTAGATATGATACCACCTGGATTTCAATTTGCTAAACGTGTTAAATGGCTCATTTTTAAATATAGTTAAGAGCCCTGGCCGAGCACTCTATAAAATTATGAACCGATCAGATGCTTTGTATTATGATGCCATTGGCGGAGATGCTGAAGCCATAGCTAAGCTAGAGATGAAAGCTGGTGAAGTCGACAAATATGGTGAAACTATCCTTCACCATGAATCTAAAAATGGAAATACAGAGGGTGTTCGATTCATTTTGAAGGAGTTCGCAGACAAAAATCTTTTGGTCAAGCTGAATTGGATGAAACAAACTGCACTTCATTTGGCTGTATATAAACGAGATACTGAATTGGCTGAGGTCCTCATTGATGCAGCTAGAAGGCATTTACCTAAAACATCCTTTCAAGCCTTTCTTAGGCAAGGTGATTATAAAAGGAACAGCGCCTTACATTGTGCAGTCATGTTTGCTCCAGAAATTGTGAAGCCATTAGTAGAGGCCGACCCTACTGATACCCATACACAAAACAATGAAGGTAAAACACCAATGTACATAGCTGTGGAAAAAGGGTTGAATGATATAGTAGAGATAATCTCTACTATCTGCACAACTCCTTCACTGGACGGACCCAATGATTATTCTGCTCATCCTATTAACAATCTTGACCAAGGTATGCCTTAACTTTTATAAAAAAAAATTATTTGTTTTCTTATGCTAAATCCATTTTTTTTAATAAATTTTCTTCGATTCAATTTCATAAGAATTCTTTATTGAGCGTAGTTCACTGTAATTAAACATATTATACCTAATCTCAATTTTCTGAATGTGTTAAATCCACAATTTGGCACAATTTTCTGAATATATAGTTGAGAGCCCTGGCGGAAAACTCTATAAAATTATGTCTCGATCAAATGCTTTGTACTATGATGCCATTTTCGGTGATGTTGATGCCATAGCTAAATTGGAGATGAAAGCTGATATAATCAACGATGATGACGAAACTATCCTTCACATTGTATCCAAATATGGATATACAGAACATGTGCTATTCATTTTGAGGGAGTTCGCCAACAAAAATCTTCTGGGCAAGCTTAATAGAGATAAACAAACTGCACTTTACTTGGCTATATATTTTGGACGTACTGAAGTGGCTGAGGTCCTCATTGAAGCAGCTAAACGACAATTTCCGGAAACTTCCTTTCAAGCTTTTCTTAGGCAAAATGATGTACATATGAACACCGCCTTACATGTAGCAGTCGAAAAAGGAAACGTGACAAGTGTTAAACTATTAGTACAGGCCGACCCTACTGATAGCCATACACAAAACAACGGAGGTAGAACACCATTGTACATGGCTGTGGAAAGAGGGTACAAAGATATAATAAAGTTAATCGCTACAATTTGCACAGCTCCTTCTCTGGAAGGACCTGATGGTAGTACTGTTTTGCATGCTGCTGTTGAGAATCGCAACCATAGCATTGAAGTGGTTGGGTTCCTAATTGATGCAGCTGGTCGTTTGCCTTCTTCTAATTCAGATAATGATGATACTGATTCGGATCAAGTTAGTTCTTTTCAGGCTTTCCTCAGGCGAGCTGATGAAGATTTGGACACTGCCTTGCACATTGCAGTCATGCAAGGTAACTTGGCTACGGCTAAACTATTAGTTGAGGCCGACCCAAGTGATCCAGGTACTAAAAACAAAGACGGTAAAACACCATTATACATAGCTGCGGAAAGGAGGTACGCTGATATAGTGAAGATGATCTGTACAACTAGCACAGCTGCTTCATTTAACTTGTATGGTCGTCTGTCTCCTTGGCATGCTGTTATTAAGAATCTTGACGAAGGTACGTAAACCGTATATTGGCATAGTTCTTTTTGTTCACATGCTAACTGAGTAGTGCTATATGTACAAAATTTGGTTCAAACAAGACTTACAAAATGACTGTGGCACATGATGTGTGATGTTTTAATTTAGTTGTTGATGTGAATACACGGACCCATTTCAATCAATACTTATCACATGTTCATTTTTTGAAGAAAATTGTATACAATTTTGTGAATTTAGCATTATTCATGCTAATTTATTTTTTTCACCAATTAATTAATTACTGTACGTAGTTCACTATTCTAAAACATAACATATATATATAGTCCTTTCTTCAAGAGAGAGCTCTCTAGAGAACCGTAGAAAACCCTTGATTCCATGCTAGAATTTCATCAAATTTATTGATAATATAGAATAATAATTATATTTAAATATAATAAAACATTTTATTTGAAAAAAATAATTTAATTTGATTTTACTGTGAAATGAGTTTGGATAAATGTGAGTTTACTGTGATTCTACTACAGAATCACTTTAAACTATTTATCAAATTTAAATGATTTTTTAAATAAAAAAAATGTGCAACTTCATTTTTTAATTTGGTAATTAAATTTTGTAACTATATATGATGAAAAATAAAATAAATTATGTATTTATATTATTTTAATAAGGGTTCTCTACGGACTCTATGGATTGCTAATATATATATATATATATATATATATTATATAATTCTGTGATCCTCGATTTAATATGTACAATAATTTGAAAAACATGAAGAATACATAACTGAATTAGTATTCATTTACACTTTATTAAATATGGACATATATCAAAGTATTCATAAATACTAAAGGAAAATAGAAGATCCAATAGTACATAGAACTTGGAAGCAGCTGGTATTAGCTCTTAAGCTATTTTGCTTAAATATAATAAATGTATGTTCTTTTGTCAATCTGCAAAATCTCGCATTAAAGAAAAGGGTATACAAGTGTTCATCACTTAAGAACACACTTTTAAAGTTGCATTATAAGGGGGATTTCATTAATACATATTCACATCTCTTGCAGGGAATAACGAGGTTAGAGATGTGATAAAATTGTTCATGGATGTATGCAAACATGCTCTTATCACAGAGATTGGGTACTTGGACGAGTACATATTATACAGATTGTTTGTTGCTGAAATATTTTCTCAAATTGACCAGCACGGACAAACTATTTTGGAATTAGCCGTGGAAAGAAATTATGTGGAAGTTGTTCAATTATTGTTAGGTGTTGAAAATCCAGCCTATAAAGATGATTGGATTAGTGATGATTTTATTAGTCTAATGCCTTTAATTTACAAGGCTAAGGATAAAGAGTACAAGAAAATGGTCAAAGTACTCACTGAAAGGTACGAAGCTGGATCTCAATTATCTACTGATCTCAAAAATCAAGCAAGTCTAATTTCTGCTATTAGAAGGCGCAAAACAGGTATGAAATGTGTATTTATGTCAAGTTTTTTTTATTTTTATATTTATAAGTACTTAAAAAGTATAATTATAATTACTCTGTTTAAAATTTAGAAAAGAAAATAAAATTTTAACAATGAAGTAAATGGAAGTAAAAGTAAGCTAAATTAAATTAAAGGTGATTCTTTTCAATGGCAGAGTTTAGATGCATGGCACCGCGGCAAGGTCTTATTCTTTCACCAAGCATTACTCTAATTTTTTGAGCAGCCAGATCGGACCCATATAGGAAATGGACATAACTATGAATTAGCACCATACTAGTTGGTAATCGGTGCTAAGTACGGCCTCAAAATTAAAAATAATAGTATTATACATTATTATTTGCATAAAACTGAAACTCATAATTGGTGTAAAATACAGATCTAAATATAATATATAAAATGTTTTTAAAAATGTAGTTAAAAAAATCGAAGTTAAGTATAACTCTAAAATTTAACCTTATAGTTCTAGTTATGCATGCACCAAATTATTTACTTATATAAATGTGACATGTTAACCTACTTATAAGATAATTTTAAAGTAAACCGACAACAAATAAAAATTTAAGGAAAATAAAATTTACAGAGAGTAAAAGTTAATTTTTGTAGGTTGAGATTTTATTAAATAAAATTTTAAAAATAGTTGTATAATTTTTTAGTAAGTACCATGATTTGGGACCTAAACATGGTTTAGTTTATTAGTATAGATAGTTGATAATCCGTGCGAAACACGGGACCGAGACTAAAAATATCGAATTAATATTTGTAGAGAATTATTCATAAATCGTGCGAAACATGAATTAAAATTAATATATCAATAACAAATATTAAATTGGTACTTGCAAAAAATAGTTATGTACTTAAAAAGATTCGAATTAGTTATGAAATTTTCCACTATAATTTTTGTTTTGCATTGTTTTACTTGATATAAAAAACTAACATATTAATTTTATTTTTTTAAAACGAATTGTATTTCTATCTTATGAACCAAATATCTATTTTTTAAATAATTTAATATTAATTAATATAATTTGATAATTACCCTATAATTAGCCATTTCAATATAGTGTATTTAATATTACTTAATTATCAATAAAAATTAATTTACAAATTAAAAGTAAATAGATGTTATTAAACTTAATTTAATAATACTAAATATAATCTAAATACATGACATAAATTTGTTACTGTTAAAATATGTTTTTTTTAAATTTAAAGTATATAAACGTTGTGACGAACAGTAACAAATACGCTCGTTAAATCAATAATTTTTAGTTTATAAGTTAATAAATGTTACTAAAGTCATTTGCAATTACTTAATTATTTTTAAAATAATACTGCAAAAAATAAAGTTTACAGAGAATAAAAGTTAATTCGTATTAATAGTTTACTTTGTAGTTAATAGTTTTCAAAATAAAAGTAAATATATGTTATTTTACTTAATTTAACGAAACTTTTTAAATTTTTAATATAATTTATTAAAAAATAAAGTTTACAGATAATATAAGTTAATTCGTGTTAGTAGTTTATAGTTGTTCTAAAATTAAATATAAGTTATTTTACAAAGAATAGAAGTCGAGTTTTGTTAAAAACAAAATTGATAAAGAATAGAAGTAAACTTATGTCAGATAAGTACTAAAATTTGGTACTTTTGTTACTTTAATTTTATCATCAAATTATAAATTATTTCGCTTATTAATAAAGAGTATAGATGAGTTTAGATGTAAAAGTGAAGTAAAAGTACTTCAATTTATATGTAAATATGTTAGTTTCTTTTATTTTTATCCTTGTTGTCACACCAATTTGAACCACATACTTTCTAATCAATCCGCGAAATCATTGAAATTAGAAGAGTTGGTTGTATAAGATCTAGGACTTTTGTAGAAAATAAGGATAGTACGATGTAACTTCTATAATAGTGATCACAATTTTTTTCAGAAATTGTCTTCAGCTTATTGGATGATCATGCCGAGAGCCTTGTGACCTTTGTTGACAATATAGGATGGACATCCCTTCATCATGCAGTATATCATGAGTTTAATTCCATAATTAAACCCATGGTAGAAGCTCAGAAAGAGTTTGAACCTGAATCTGTGTATCGACACAAGGTATCTACGCCGTTTCATGTAGCAGCCAAAAGAGGATCTACTTCCACTGTGATACTTCTTATGCAATTATGGTCACCTTCCTCTTCAGCATATACAAGTGTCGAAGAAAATGGACATAACATACTACATTTAGCGGCATTGCAAAGCAAAAAACAAATGATACAAGGCATTTTAAAATATTGTCCAGACGAGCATAAAAATGAATTGGTGAATAAGCAGGATAATGATGGCAATACACCTCTTCACCTGCTTATCAAACTAGGTTGCTTTGTCCCGGAACTCTTAAATTACCAAGGACTTGATACGACTGTGAGAAACAAGGAAAGGTGGGCGCCTTCGGACATGTTGTATGTTGACGAGCAAATGATTAGCGACCAGGTATATCTGAGAAGCACTAAAACTAATTTTTTCATTCTATAATTTTTTTTCATTTTATAAAAATTTGATTGTTGGTCTCCGGTCATCTTGACAACTTTTTTTTAACATAAAACACTCTAGACTGGCAAAATAATTATACAAATAAAATTAAATATGTATAATGATTTCACGCCGCCTTTTAGTTCGACAACTTTATATTTAAGATAGAAAACGTTCTTAGTAGACTAATACTAGCAAAATAATTATATAAAAATAAATAAAATTAAATATGTATATGATTTCTAACCCGAACATAAAAATATCTACTATTGGTCCAGGGCAATAAAATTATGCTATTGAGGGTAAAACAAAATAATTAAATGTATATAATGGTCTCTTGCTACGGGTGTAAAATAAAATAACTAATATGTATAATGGTGTTCGCTAGAAATAAATATATATTAATCATTGGGGCCAAAATAATTATTTTTTCTGAACCCAACTAAAACAAGATTAAAATTTGAATAATGGGTGATAGTATGATAAAATAAAATAATATACACTATTCTTCTCTTACAGTTTAAATAATATACTGATCCGGGTGAAAATTAAAAATAAAAAAAACTAAATATTCGTAGTTGATTTGTTATATAAGCCTAAAATACAATAAAAAATATTACCATTTTAAAATAAAACTAAGTCATTGGTTGATATAATGAGATAGAGTTAAAACAAATAATATATATTACCCATTTAAACTAAAACTAAATAATATTTAACCCGAACTAACATATTATAAAAATAAATTATATATAATTATTTGAATTTGGTTGATATAAAGGTCTTATATAATGAAAGATAATCTTCTATTTTTTCAATATCCATAATATTTTATAAAATCAAAATTCTTTCATTTGTATGATACGGTTGTAATACACAAAGTAATATATACCATCATCGTACCTAAAATAAATTTATATAGTAAATTCAAGATAAAAATTTGAAACCAAAAAATAATTAGACCAACTATATATATACATATATATAAACACTTTAATTATGGATAAAAAAATTATATAATATATCAGAGATTATATAAATAACATTAAAATTTGAATATAATCATTTAAATTTTGTGTATAATTTAAGGCTAAAAGGAAATTAAATATTATTATCATTACTGATTATGTAAAAATATTAAAATAAAATAATTAATAAAAAATTAACAAATTAAAATAATAGAATACTAAAATTAAAAAATTATAATTACATGTATTTAAATCATCCATTGTAGGCGAGGTTTTTTAATAAAAATTAGCTTAATTTGACCAAAAATTAAAAATAAAATAAAATATTTAAATGTAGTGTTATGGACTGGTTTGTCTATAATATATTTAGCCTCAAAAATTTAGAACTTTAACTTTATAATGGGGAGGTGATGAGGTAAATATTATTAGTTTTTGCTAATTTGAGGAGGTAAATATTAAGTTCACTTTGCGTTAACTTTGCCTTTGACCCTAACATCCTATCATCCGGTACATCAACTTAAGCATTTTGTTTTCTTCAAAAAAAAAAAAAAACTTAAGCATTTTGTTGTAACTAACTTATAATCATAAGTTTATCATAATTTTTTTAATATATTTTAATGATGTTAACCTCTAATTTTTTAAATTACAAAAAAAATTATTAAATTTATTGTCTCACTTCAACATTTGAGGTTTTCTCCAGCTTCAATAGTTTACTCAATACTTGTCAAATAACCTTTAAGTTAGTGTACGTTTAAAAATTGATTTTCAACTAAAATTATCTTCAAATTATAAAGAAAAGTCTGAACAAATTTTATATAGAAAATTAAATTCACTATATAATATATTTTTTAATATTCGAATAAAATTTCTATAACAACTATATACAATTTTTAATATTAAATTAATTGATTTTCGACTATATTTTTTAATGTCTAATGGTAAATTCGGTCTAAGGTCTAATTGGAATTCAACTTTAAAAAATAGGTGAAAACTAAACTAATATAATAACATAATTATTTAAATGTTTCCCAAATTCATACATTAATCTCATGGTATAGTCTATATATATATATATCCAATTTTATACATAATTTACGGTTTGCATTAGAATTATTGATTATAATAATATCGAAAAAAATAATATGTATTGTTTTATTTATTTTAGTTTAATGTGTTGTGAAATTTATTATATAATAGCTAGTGTAAATACTATTAGTTTAATTTAACATTAATCTTTTAATATATCTAATTTTTATCCAAGTATTTATTATGACTCCTCCTCAATAATTCAAGTAATTGTGACGAGAAAGTGCTCGTGAAAAAAGTGTTGTAAGAAAAATTAGACGATTGTTTGATAATTTTTTTAATTTATGCATATTTTGAAATATAATATATAAAAACAATATTATTGAGAAGGAGCATGCACAACATATTTTTACTAACAGCAGTAGACTAAAAGACAATTTACCAAACACAAAAAGATGTTGTAGGTGTTTGCAAAAGTAATACCTTAAGCTATGTTTTAACTTTAGCTTTTTTATGTAAATTTATTAATTCAATATATTTAAATGTTAAAATTATTTATTTTTTGAAAATAATAACATAAATATTTTATGAAAAATGATGTTTATTATTATATATTAATCAATTGACATGATTTAAAAATTATTTTTTTATTTGGTACATTTATAATTGAATTTGTTCAGGGTAGAACTCGACTTTGATAATATTTCGTAATTTTTTTTATTTGTATTATATATAAGATATAATTAGGATACTTATTATATTTATAATATTTAAAAATAATTCGAAAATCTCTATTTTATAAATTCGAATGTATGCTCTAATTACAATATGTTAAAAAAATCATATTTGTAAATTAGGATACCTTATTTAATGATAAATTTCATAATATCCCAAAAATAATTAAGGATACATATTATACTTTAAATATATTAAAAACATTTTAATTATCAATATTTCCAATCATATCATATTATATATATATTTATAAATTAGGATGCCTTATTGTGTGTATAAGATAATTAATATTTTAAATTAGATTTACAAAAGTTCTTGATTAATTTCGAACCCTTTATCTTTGGTAGTACTTTAACATTATTAATATTTTGAAAAATAATTCGAATATCTTTACTTTAATAATTCGAATACATGCTCTAGTTACGAATATATGTTCTAGTCACATTATGTTAAAAAAATATAAACTCCTCTATTTTGTAAATTATGATACCTTATTTATTTATTTATTTATTTATTTATTTATTTATTTATAATTATCCGATCATTTATCATTAATAATTTAAATTAGATTTAAAGAAGTAATTGATGAGTTTCTAACCTCAATCTTTGATACTACTCTATATTTAATAGGATATAGTGTGTGAAACCTCTATATTATGGAAAACAAAAAATAACTATAGTAGACATGTCAAAATAAAGAAATGTACCTCTGCAACTCAATAAAAACAAAACTGTGGATTTGGTCATATATTCTTCCCATTAACATATAATTGTTAAACTATCATCCATCCTTTATTTATAGGTAAAAATCAGAGTTGCCCTTGAACATATCCAAATTGATGAGAAGAGGGATTTTTTTTCAAGTTCAGTATTCTCAACTAGTGAACGAGAGAGAAAAGATGAGAATTTCAAGAAACAAGCAGAAATTATGATAGATGAAAAGCTTACACGGATGAAAGAAGATACTCGAGCTGTTGCCAAGTGTTTTGCGGATGCCATTTCCGGAGATCCTATTTGTAGAGCTGCTTTGGAGATGGAAGCTGAGACACTGAACGAAGCGGGAGAAACTATCCTTCACGTTGAATCAAAGAAGGGAGTTGTAGAAAACGTTCGATTCATTGTGACTGCGTTAGCAAATAAAAACCTTTTGGTCAAGCTGGATAATAAGAAACAAACGGCACTTTACATTGCAGCACATCATGGTCACACTAAAGTGGTTGAGGCTCTCCTTGAGGCAGCCCGACTTAATTTTACTTCTTCCTCAACAAATGATGATCCAGTTACTCCTTTTCAAGGTTTTATTCGGCAAGCTAATATTCCAGACCAAAACACCGCATTGCACGTAGCAGTCCTTAGTAATGACGTGGCTACTGTCAAGCTCTTACTGCAGGCCGATCCAAATGATAGCCATGTTAAAAACAATAAAGGCAAAACTCCTATCTACATAGCTTTGGAAAATGGGTTCAAAGATGTTGTGAAGCAGATCTGCACGAGTTGCACAACTCTGTCTTTATTGGATGGTCCTGCAGATAGTACGACTGCTTTGCATGCTCTTATTCAGAATCTCAAACAAGGTATGTAATGTCTATGTCCGTCTCCAAATTTGGAAAGTCCAGCTGGTAGTAGTGTTTTGCATGCTGCTATTAGAAATATCAACAAAAGTATGTCGCGCATATTTAGACGTTTCTAGATTCTTCAGGCCATCTATATCTTAGTTCCCATTAGAATTTTGCACAAACCTACACGGTTCTCACAAGATAAAATAGACCAGTCATAGAAATCCACTATATTATTTGAGATTAAGGCTCAGGTCTGGAAAGGAAAAAGCTAACAGCCATATATTACAATTTAAAATGAAAAATACAAGAAGAATCTTCACATACATTTCTTAAGATCCAATTTTCTTTATATTTCTCTTCAATAATTCTCATTTTACTCTTTCTTGTAATATGACTTCTCTTTTTTAAGCTTTGTATCCTGCATTGATCTTGTAGTGGTTAGCATAAGATCCTGTTTGACCTTTCATGACACCTTAATGTGTTGGACTAGTTTGTTATCACAGCTAGGTTGAGAGTCTTAATTGGAGGCCTTGAGTTGGTTACTTAACACTTTCTACATACTCTTTATTTTTCTCCGGTATATATATGTTATAAATGCTCGTGGAATCCGGAATCCCTATATTTGTCAAATTTCCTATATACAAAAAATTTCAATGTGCTATTGAACAAATTTGTAGAATCAATTAAATTTTTTTTATCTTTTTATTAATCATTATATCCCACCATAATACATTTGTCCCATTTCCTTTTTACAAAAAATTCAATTTTCTAAATGTGTGTTTAATTCACCGTTGAAAGAAAAATAAGAATTGAATTAAAGCTTGTATATACTTATTAATCATTCTATCCCATCATATTTATATTAAGATGAACTCTGATACTATATTAAGTATACTAGATAAAACAAAGATTTGTACAGATAGAACATGTGGATTATTTCACCTTTAAAATATAATATGACTATTCTAACTTCGCTTCACTTGCAGGAAAAGAAGAAGATAGAGATCTGATCATGATGACCATTAATGCAGCGAAACGCTGGAGTTTCGCTGAGGACGCACGACGTGCTAGTTTTAAAGCATTATTTCACAGAACTGATGAGTCCGGACGCAGTCCCTTAGAATTGGCGATGTACCACAATCACGTGAACGCGGTTGAACTCATTTTACGTGAAGATCCGGCCTATCAAAATGGTCATGGAAGTAAAAATCATGGTCTTCTGCGTTTAATCAACCAAGCCATGAACAATAAGTACAGTAAGGATATTGTCCAATTACTATCTCAAACTTTCCAAGCTGGGAACCCTGATCTTAAACACGTGCTCGATGTGATTATTGCTATTCAAACACGGGATACAGGTAGGTTATACTAACTAGTATATAAATCAATTATCTATTTAATAAAATCATTGTATTTTTTGTTTTCTCTGATATAATGTCCTCTTTCTCCAAGAATACATCTTTCTCCAACTATGAACAATTATATTTAATATTTAGCTATCTATCTATCAACCTATCCATATTCATGTTCACTTTTACAGTAAGGATAAATATTGAAAGTTTTTCTGCTATCTAGATATTTATGTAAATCAAATTATAATATTGTTCACTTCCTTATTATATAGTAGTTTCTAGTTATTTTATTTCATTAGCACATATACAATTGATCCCTAGCTACACATGCATGCCATCTGTTATTCTTGTATTGATTTTTTCCTAAACAACATAGAATTAACAGTAATATTCTATATTTCAATTAGTAATATAAGTTTTTCCTTTATATGAAAATATAAATCATATCATTATACCCTTTATATATAATAAGCCATAAACATTTTTTATCCAAACTTTGGTCATATAACGTCAAAACAATCTAAACAGTTAATCTCATATAATTAAAAATAGACGATTAAGATAACATGTTATTAAACTAAATTTATTCTTAACGAAATCATAAATAGAAACTAGTTAAGTTGTCTACTAAATTTATGGTGCAGTAGAAAGTTGTTGGTCACAAATCGTTTTCGGTCAAAGGGTTATGTGAGTTGACTTTAATAATGACCCTGAATCGTCATTTTTAAAGACGGTCACTTTTAACCAGTCACTTTTAACTATATTTTCTGGTAGTGTACTATTCAAACATAAAATACCATTAGAAATTATTCTATTATGTAAATGTAATAATTCAATAAATATCCGTATATTTATCAATATTTATATAATATTTGTTATAATAATATTACAACAAACTAAGAAAGTTGAGAACAAATATTGCAAAAACATTATAAGTAACAATACATATGTACTTCTAGTATAAATTATAAAATTAAAATTTAAAAAATAAAAAGAATGAATAAATTTTAAAAAACCGTTCTTAAAAAATATAATCAACAAACATAACATATATCCATCCCATGTTCCATAAACATTTTACTAGAAAAAATGATTAGTATGCCAAATTTGTTTCCAAAATATTTTCTAAATACTTACTATAATCTTTTTACTTAGTAAGTTTAGTGTAATAAGATGGACGGTATATACATGCTACAAATATTCTACCTAAAAAATATTACCAAATGATCGTTCACTAGACATCCGTATGCCTTAATTGATATTTTTAATATTAAAAAATTAGCGTGATAGAGTTGATTTGTCACTTGTCATGTTTTTCCTTCTGTTTGCATTTCAATTGTATTAGGTGAAACTTTGTATTTTCACCTCCTATTTTAGAACTTCACTTTGTATTTTCAGATCCCATATTAAAACTCCTGGAAGGAGATGATAAACACTTTCTAAGTTTTGTCGACTCTAGAGGATGGACCCTGCTTCATCATGCAGCATATCACGAATTTGATTCTATACTGAGTGTGGTGATAGAGGCTCAAGAAAAAGTTGGATATCAATTTGAATACAGAGACAGGGTAGCAACACCATTTCATGTAGCAGCAAAATGTGGATACACTTCTACAGTTATACGACTTCTGCAATTATGGCCAGCTTCGCTCTCTCCGTACACAACAATCGACCAAAATGGTCGAAACATATTGCACTTGGCTGCTGTTCAGAATAAAAAGGAGATGGTAAATGGTATATTAAGATACTGTCCATCAAATCATAAGAACCAGCTTTTAAGCCAACAAGATTATGATGGCAATACACCTCTTCATTTTCTTGTCTCTGGGGGATGCTTCATTGAGGAACTTATCAAAAATATCGCACCTGATACTACCCCAAATAGCGAAAATTGGACTCCAAGAGACATGTTATATTTTCAACATGAAATTGTTGGTGAACAGGTACCCAAAAAATCTAATAATTTTGAAACAATTTTATAGAAGCAGACTTGTTACTTTCGATTATTATAGCATGATTTGATCCTTATTTCTTATTAATAAAGGGTATATATTAGTTAGGTCATTTTAAAACTGAGGGTAGGTTAACTAGTAGGGTATATATGTTCAATTTTTTTACTCACATTGTTTAAATTTAATTTATAATTAGCATCAATGTCTAACTTACTGGACTTCCTTTCTTTTTAGGTACAAATAAAAATGGCAATCAATGATTTCAACGACGATCCGTCTAGAAAACTTTGGTCTGGCAGTGCCAAAACGAAAAATACTTTTTCGAGTTTAGTGCTTCCTAGTAGACGAGAGAAAAAAGATATCATTTTTAATGAAGGCCAAAAATTGTTGATGGATGTAAAGAATGCAAAGATGGAAGATGATCTGCAAAGATATAGAGAGGGGACCAACAGCCAGATAGTAGTTAGTGCACTAATAACTACAATAACTTTTACGGTAGGATTCACCATGCCAGGTGGTCTTCATCAAAGTGGAGAAACTAATGAAGGATTGGCTGTTTTTTCAAAAAAAGCAGCTTTTAAAATATTCATGATATCAGATGCATTAGCTTTGCTATTGTCAATATGTTCTTTGTTCATCTACTTTCTTGAAAATATGTCACAAGATCTGCAGCAAGTGACAAGACTTCATGCAACAACGGTTGGGCTGAACATTGCTTCTGTCATGTTGACGATGTTCGTTTTCATGACAGGAACATATGTTGTGTTATCCCAGTCACTAGCCCTAGCCATTACCATTTGCCTCATCGGTTCCCTCTTCTTTGTTTTTTCTGCTGTTCAGCTGCTGAGGATTCTATATGATCGCCGAGTACGGAAGAATAAAGATCATCAGCATGAAGCTTGAGTGTGTGTGTTGCTATTTTTCAGTTATTTTATGTGCTCCAAGTTATGATATATGGAACCTTGACTCCACTTAAGAGGACTGACGCTATTTAGCAGTAAATTACAATGTTGTTTCTTGCTTACAATGTTGTTTCTTGCTTACTTGTGAAAGACAATGTTTTCACGGCCATGTGTTCAGTTTGGTTTTGTATACTTAAAAAATATGAACAGATCAATTGCTTGATGGTATGAATTACCATGAACTTTTATTCTGGCAGCAGAGACATTTTTGAATTAAATGGACTTTTTTAAGTTTATTGTAAATTGGAGTTTTAAGACATCAGCATCTAATTATCTCCCATACTTGTTTTATTCGGGAACTTAAAAATATAAAAAACTTGATATAATGGTGAAAAACAAGAAAAATTGGAGTCATGAGGAATGCGGTAATTTTAAGTTTATATTGTTGCTGATCACTAATTACTAAGAAACCATATTTTCCTCTTAAAAATTTTTTGGACAGTAGCTATTCGGTCCTAGCTTAACAACAGAAGAACAACAAGCAACATTTACAACTATTAGGGCAATTCCAATAAAGGTGCCAAGTCTTATATGACATGATGCCAATTTTTTAGATTGTCAAAGCATTTGAATCTTGTTTATTATTGAAGTTACTCTTAATCTTGCTTATTGGGTCAACTCCAAGCATAGCATTTTCAATAGAGGCAACCCAAGATGCCAACCATTACCAACTCATGGAAAATATTAATTTTTTATTTAATCTCTCATCATGTCAAAGTTGACACCATTTAACTCCAATAGCTAGAGCCCTCTCAAGATACTTAAATAGTCCCCACACTAATTCAAATAAAATAGAATATTAAATAAATAAATAAAATATAATACAATTAAAAAGATAAGATTCATATATACATTTCTAAGAACTATTGAATTTTAGCTATATTGAGGGGGTGTATTTATCTTCTTGGCACTTTTCAAGCACCCTTGACAACATAATGGCTTGATGTTGCCGTAAAAATATGTTGTGGTAGGTATTGAAATTATAGGTGTACGCTTACTAACCTTACACAATATAACAATATAATGGCTTGATGTTGCCGTAGAAATATGTTGTGGTAGCTATTGAAATTATAGCTACTACAACATTACCTTTTGGTTGTTATCTTATGTAGTAAAAGTGTTAAAATAAACAACTAAACAAATTTATCTTTAAATGAAAATAGAAATTAATATTTTAAATAAATAAAAGAAATTTTTTTAAAATTAAATTACAATATTATAATAGTAAAAATAATATTAAATTGAATAAATTAAACTTCATATGTTTATAATTTATTTTTAGATTATACATATTTATTAAATTTTAATAAAATAACATTTTCAAGAATTATAATTACAAGGTAAAGTAATTGAGGCACGTTTATAATAATTTGAATTATTATAAATATTTAAAATTAATACTGAAAAAGAATCATTTAAGCATCCGAGATTCCGACGGAGTGGGAGAAATACAGCGCCCTGTTTTGGTGGAAAAGTGGACGGGAAATTGAAGATAGTAAAACACACTACACTATCTCTCTCTGTATATGTTCTCTTACTCACCCTCTTTCTCTCTGTATCTCTCTCTTACTCCCCATTTCTCTGTCTTTCATTTGGCTTTGCAGAGCACTGAGGAAGCAAATTTCACACTCTTTTCTTTGAGGACTTTTTCCAAATACTGCATTACGTTTTCAGCTCTTGTTTGGTGCTTTATAGGTCCAAGTTTTAATTTTTATTGTTAGGTGAAAACGATTGGTTTGTGAGTTACTTAAAGATTTGGTCTTTTCTAGGTTTAAGAATCTTCAAGTTATCGATATGGACCTCGATGTTTCTAATTTTAATCGTCAGTTTCTATTCAGGTTTGGTACTATTACTTTCTTTTGTGTGGCTTGTGAAAATTAGTAGTTGTTTTTGGTTCTTATATGTAGTGGCTATTTTGTAAGTTTCTTTTTTATAGTAAACATTTTTCTTATTATAAACATTATTTCCACCACTAATTATTACTCATCTCATCTCATCTTATATGAAATCCTTCTTTTGATTTAACAAATAAACTAGTGGATTTCATAAACATTATTTCCACCCCTTAATATAAATATTGCGAACATTCTTTTTTATTGTAAACATTGTTCTTCCTTGAATTCTTCTTCTTTTATTCTGTTCTCCAGCATTATCGCGCTATCTTTTATATTAAACCTGCATTAAGATTAAAAAAATAGAAATTAGAAAGGTGCAGAGGCAAGTATATAATAGTAAGTAAATAAAATGTATCTAAAATCCATTACATTTTAATTCTTTTAACGATTAAAATCCAGTACATATTTTAGGACATTAAAAAATAATATCCGTAGGCTTTTATAAATCATAAATCAAAGCTCATAAATCATAAATCTGCAGACTATTATACATTTTAGTACTGGTGCTTCATTTTAGTACTAATCTTTGTTGCATAAACTCAAAGCTCTGTTGATTTAATAAGTGGTGGAAAGAACTATTTATATATTCTTTCATCACTCACCTCAGCTTTTGTGAAATCCTTCTTTTGATTTAATAAACAAACTAGTGAAAATATATAAAAGAGAAAGCTACATTTGGAGAGAGAAAGATGGTGGTAAGAAACTCCTCAGTTTTCATTTTATTATATAAATGTATCTTTGTTTATATTTTTCTGTAATTCATTCTCATAGATCTGACTTCCTTTTCATTTTTCAACATCTGGGGTCCTTATTTCTTTTTTTCATATTTTAATAATTTTTGACAGTTTTCATTGATTCTATACTGATATTGAATTGCCCATCAGCCTATCTGATCTGCATGAATCTAGTATTGCTTTATGAATCTAGTATTGCTTTAGGCTTGTATGATCCATATGTTCCCTGTTTTTAATTGAGAATTCTACCAAGATTTTGATCAGTGCTAGTTGGTTAGGACTGGGTTTTGCATAAACTTCTGGACAAGGTATATTTTAGATGAGTTAGATTGGTTAGAATTATTCAACTATTTAATAGTCACACTCAAATTGTGTTTGTCAATTTTAAATTCTACTGATAGTGAAGTCATTGAGTTGTTCTAAAGTATTTTATGCATATACTTATTTCTGTATTTAGTCTTGAGTTGTAGCTGGAATTGGTGTAATTTGTCTTTAAGTTGGTATTTTTAAGTTGCTTTGTACACAATAATGCTAAACTTTCGATGTGGCTTTACTGCAAAAGCTCGGGACACGATATAGTACTTGCTTATGCAAAGGTACGTCACTCCTAACTTTATACATCCCAAACTAAACTTTTTGTGTAATTTCCCTACTTGGAATATGTAGGATCACTACTTCAACGTGATAACAAGTTTTACCGGTAGATCGACCTAGTTGGTGCTATTATTCTGAATCGGTTAGTTGGATTGTAAACATTGTTTCTTTTTTCATTTTTTATTGTTGTTTATTTTCGTATTTGTTCGAGTTTAAGTTAAGCTAGAGTAATGGTTAATTATGTTTATTTATTTATTTGAGGAGTTTAACTTATTTTATTAGTAAATTGCTCGTGACATGATGGTGTTTACACAATATAATGTCAAAACCGTTGTCTTATATCCATATACGTTAACATAGTAACAACGGTTTGTAATCGTTGTGTTAAATATCTACAACAACACTATATTTAAAAAAACTGTTATCTGACTCGATGAGAGGATACAACTTGTACAATAGTTTAAAAAAGACGGATATCCGTTGTTTGTTCTGGAGGTCACACAACTGTTTTTTCTGCAAAATCAATTCACCGTTGTATGATTTTTTAGGACGACGGTTTTTTTAACCGTTGTCTGTCAACCGTTGTCTGATTGTAAATTTCTTGTAGTGTTTTGTTCGAAACACAATGAATTATTTTGTATTAGTCTTATTTGATTGTTATAATCCGTGTCAGTTATATTAAATATGCTGAAAATGTGTGCATTATACTCAGTTATGACAATGGTTTTTCAATGTGGTTGAAACTTGAAACTCTTAACATTAACCATTATTTATTGGAATAATCTAAACTTGGTATCTATTTAGTTATGTCCGTTGATTTAGTGTCTGCAGCCCATGTCATCAGCTTGAATAAGTCCTCAGAGATGCTGTGCGTTTTTGTAGGAGCAGTGACATCGTTTTATTCAGGTAGTTTATTTGTTTTTAGGAAAGTTGTTTTCCCATCATCCTAATTTTTAGCTAATCTTTGGTTGTCAGTTTCCTATATGTATTGCTTTGCATAATAATCAAATTAAGCCATTTTGTGTATCAGCTTTTACTCTGTTTTTCATATGCGAGTTGTGTGATATACAATTTTGTAACCTTGTTTTTCCAACACTGTGGTATCAGAGCTTCGTTTTACGTAGTGGATGCCCAAGTTTATGCCAAGGCCATCGACTATGGAAACAGATAAGAGCAACACTACTAGAAAAAGTAGAATAGACATCGCCTCAAAGACATCGGTTGTTTTTGGCGCCGATGTAAAAGGTGTTTTAGACATCAGTTTTGAGCAACCGATGTCTTTTGGTTTTATAAACATCAGTGTTTTAGCTGAACTGATGTTATATATCTGTTTTAAAAAAATTAATCAGCGCGCCTTCCCCGTTTCCCCCCCTTAGCAAATATTTCATTCCCTCCATGTTTCCCCCCTCTGTTTTTTGCCTTAGTCAAATTCTCCCCCCTCTTTTTCACACACATTTCCCCCTCTTTTCAATTAAAAATAAAACAAAAAATATTAAAAACATAAAACAAAAAACTCAAAAACATCTCTCTTCATTCTATCTTCTCTCTGAAGAACACCCACATCACCTCTTTTCTCTCGAGTCTCGCTCTCTCTCTTCACTCTCTCCTCTCCCTGAAGAACACCCACAATAATTTCGTCAATCTTTACCGAGTTTCACTCCCCTAATCTGCATCGTAATTTCTCTCACCGGAATTTCATTACAATGTTCATTTGGATTTTCTTGCCGACGTATCCCAATTAGACATCGCAACGATATTGTCCATCTCTACTCTTTTGTAATTACAATCTCTGTCTCCCCCTTGATGTTATATTATTATGTTTATATGTTTGTGCGTGCGTGTATTTGATTTCGATATTGTTGATTTTGCAAGGTTTTCGTGACGTTGATGGCGAATAAGAAAGTAATATAGAGGAAAAGAGCCTCTAGATCTGTATTTGCTGGCGATTCTTGTATTGTTTTCGATATTAGCTAAGTTGAAGTTAAAACTTGAATTTGCTAAGTTTTGAACCCTAATTTTAGAATTGGGGGTTTCAAATTGAAACCCTAATTTTTTAGTTTTTAATTGGTTCTAATTAAGCTAAGTTGTATGCTCTTTAATTGTAGATTTGTAAATTTCTATCCGGATTGCAGGTTTGTCGAAATATAGCTCGTGATTCAAAAGACATACATCAAATATTTATACAACTATAAAGATGTGATGCTATGAATCGTGTAATGATATCACAATTTAGAAGTATGCCTTCTACTTCTTGCATTATAGTGATAGAAATTAAATTAGATACAAGGGGGAGAAAAAAGGAGACAAAGTTATACATCCACAGTGCACTCATCGAGTTTAATTTTAATTTAAACTCGAAAGTGAAGCAATGGAGCCAAGACGGCGTTATGCTGGCACAAAAACACGCAGTCACAGAGTTGATGAGCTCCTTCATCGCATGTTGAGCTCCGAGTTGGAGCAGCAGGCAGAGTGCTCCAACTCCAATGCTTAAATCATGCTTCATATCATGTACTAAATTAGAATAGCAATGCACGTAATGTCTATATTTGTGTTCAAATACAATTTGAAGCATATAAACTACAAACCGCCAAATCCTACATTTATTAGTTAATCTTATTCTTTTTTTCATTGTTTATCCTCTGAATGGATAAAAAATAGATTTTATGCTGAATTTGATCTTTATATCTGTTGAATCTTGTATAGGTATATTATTTCTGAGAAGTTCTGAAGGTAGTAGAGTTGGTAGTTTAAGTTAGTTGAATGTTAAGCCATGTTCAATGTTAAGCCCTGTTCTTACCCTATGCTTCCTTTGACACCTACTGAATGACGTCTTCTTCACTACGTCATTCATACATATATTATCTACCATTGCATATGGTTCTCCTTGTTAGAAAGCTATATTATTGTGTTGTTTTGTAGATGCTGATATGGAGGATTATGGGTTTGAGTACTCTGACGAAGAACAAGAAGAGCAAGATGTTGACATTGAGAATCAATACTACAATTTTAAAGGTTTCTTTCTTTCTTTTTTTCCTTTTTAATTTAACAATTCTTATATGTGTATTTTATGTGCTTGTGATATTTGCGTTATGCCGGACTTTGGTTTTGCTAGATTATTTTACGGGTTATTAGTTGTTGTAATCACGATGAGATGAGATGGTGTTTTTGGTGGTTTTACTGTTAATCCCCGCACCAGGCAACCAATGTAGCTGTTCTGTGAATAGGAAGGTGGTTTATTTACGAGAATAGCTTTAAATTCTTTAAATTTAGACACGGAAGTCGATGCTTTACTAAGTTTTTTGTAGGCTTTGATCTGGACTTTAGTTGTGTGCTAAGCCTAAGCTGTGTGAATTTGATAGCAACTATGTGAGGTATTTAACTAAATTTATCAGTCAAGGTATAGAAAAAATATCTGCATTGTGATGTGAAGTACTCAGGTAGGAAATTTATCATCTCTTCAAGTGATTTATTCTGTATTTCATTTAAAAAACAGGATTGTATCAACTATATAACCCTAATGCAATGTGGATGTATGTTTCAACTACTTCACTAACATTGCAAGTTATGAAACTAGCTGTTGCTTCTGATCAATTTCTTAACTCACAGTTCTAAACTTTAGATGAACCTCGAATTTATTCAATCTAGAAACATTAAAACTGCTGAATAAAGATACTGTTAAACTCTAAACTTACAATGCTCCATGTGGTACATTTTTTTTATGTGAGATTTTAAGTTGATATCTTTAGAATAAGTTTTAAAAGACAAGAGTAATACATCCTGAAGAAAAAAGATCAGTTCAGGTCAAACAGTGAGTAGTTTGTCCTAGGACAAACTTTTGTCTATATATACAGTAATACCTTTATTAAAGCAATTATATTGAGGGAAGCAAAGTGTTGCAGATCTTGGAGTTTACTTCTGCGCAAAATTTAGGTTTCCAAACAATATATTAAGTATTATGTACCCCATGCATTTAATCGGAGGTCCGATGCCATTGCATATGGTTCTCCTTATAAGAAAGCTGCTGCACTCATTGATCTTGTATGTTCAGCTCACTTCTTTGCCCTCCTCCACTTCATTACAAAATCTTTATAATGTGTCTGAAATCTGAATGCTCAAAAAAGTGCAACATGTAAAAGTAAACAACTTCCTGGAGGTTGGTCAATTTGTTATGTGCTATGGATATTTCTTAGATGCTTCTCTATTGTCTTTGGGCTATAAATGCCAGTATATTTCTGATCCAAATGCTATATATATTTCTGATCCAAATGTTATTGACTATATGCATGTTTTTTATCTGTTATTCTTAGAATATACGACATTGATACACAGCATTGCAGCATTGCAGCCCTTCGAAATGCTATTGATACACAGCATTGCAGCCCTTCGAAAAGAAATACATGATCTATCCATGACCTGTAACTATCCAGCAGACACCGAGGGAAAAATGTCAAATGGCTGCCATCTTTATGTTTTCTCCCATGTGTTCAGGTGTTGTAATCACTTCTGATATGATTTCTATAGTCGATCAAGTAATTCTGATGACAAGTGTATACCTGAAATTTATAGTTAGAGAAATACATGCAGAGAAATCTCTTTATAAGTGTGTAAATGTATGTTTACATATAATATTATTTTTTTCAGGAACTTTACCAATACATATTCTGTTTTTTTAACTATTTTTTCCTAATCCATCTCAAATTCATTGATTGAAATGAATAATCTCATTTGTTTTACTTGGACAGATCAGGAGACTGCTAAAAACCAGTAAAAGAATGTGGAAGGAGGACATACAAAGTCTCTGGTGCGGCTGGTCCAGTCGACGACAAGGTTTGTCATGTTTCCTATGAGGTATGTTGTCACTGCCAAGTTAAATAACATGTAGACGATATCAAAGAGCATCTCCCCTGTGTTTTTGGCATGCAAGTCTTATCGAGTTGTAGTTAGTGTAACAATGGAACAATATATTGAAGTTACAAATCTTTTCGATAAGCTTTCTTCATTAAAATTTGGATACACACACATCTGCAGTCTTTTTGGACTTGGTGCTTATAATGATATTCTAATGATACTAGGGCTAAGAACCAAATTTTGCAGTCAAGTTGCAAATTAAGGAAAATATTAAGACTTGTCTATGATACTGATACCAAGTTGTAGTTGGGTTTTTGTGATAATATAAATAAATCAAATTTTACCTGCATACTTGCTCTGATCTCTTTATATTGGACTCATTTTATTAGTTGCAGTTATAACTTGCAGGTTGGTCCAGTGAAGGGCATGCATGTGCAGAATTAGGGGACCTTAATTTTTCAGGTTCAGAAGTAAAAACACTCGTTGAAACAGTTTTGAGGCTTGGAACCGGAAGGTTTGCATGTGTTGGATGTTGTAGCTAGTGCATAATTAGAATAAATGGATGAATATGTGTAGTATTTGATGTTAGGATTAGATGAAAATATTGTACTTGATGTTTGGATAGTGGTTTTTAGATATATAGACAACTGATGTAAAGCAGTTGTTGATTTTGATAGTTTATTGGTTTGGCAAATTTTTGGCATCTATATTTATAAAATGTACATTAATGAAACAGGTAATCAGACATCATTACAATGGAAAATGATGTTAATTTAACACTTTAACAACTGTTATAAAATAAAAAACTGATGTCTATCAAAACTTAATACATCAGTTTTAGTGGAACATTGACATCAGTAATATCGAATAAAACCGATATTAAATACTACAACAAAAAAAATCTTAAAACAGAAAACCGATGTTATTGAGCTTTATAGACAGCGGTTTGTTACCAATAGATATCGGTTTGAAATAAAGAACTGATGTTAAAAGTTATTTTTATATCGGTTTATCTTGAAAACTGTTGTTACTAGTATTAGTAACATCAGTTTAATAGCTAAATGGAAATATTTTGTTTATCTCACATATGTTTAAATTGATAAAAATATCATATCATGATAATATAACCCAAATTAGATATGCATTAGAAATTTAACATATTTAAAAACTGATGTTATATGTGTTCTTTAACATCAGTTTAAAACTGATGTTAAATGGGGGGTTTTTAACATCACCCACGAAGACATCGGATTTTTTTGTTCATAGACATCGGTTTTTAGCCGATGTCTATTCTACTTTTTCTAGTAGTGCAAGGAGGGTACCGTGGGCTTGACATACCCCATGCTAAACAGAGGAAACTATACGGCGTGGGCGTTGAAGATGAGGGCTAACATGCAGGCTCATGGAATCTGGGAGGCTGTGGATCCAAAAGGTTCAAAAGCTGCCGTTGAAAATAGGAAGGATAATATGGCATTAGCTGCTATTTATCAAAGCATACCGGAGGATGTGTTGCTGTCAATCGCGGAGAAAGAGACAGCAAAAGATGCCTGGGAGGCAGTGAAGGTTTTGTGCCAGGGTGCAGACCGCGTGAAACAAGCGAAAGTCCAAACCTTGAGATCAGAATTTGAATCGATGAACATGAAAGATTCTGATTCTCTAGATGACTTTTGTATGAAATTGAATGGTCTTGTGACCAATATTCGTGCTTTGGGCGACAACATGGCTGAGTCGTACGTGGTAAAGAAAGTGCTGAGAGCTATGCCAAATAGGTTTCTGCAGATAACATCTGCCATCGAACAATTCGGTGATCTTGGGAAGATGACTGTGGAAGAGGTGATTGGGTCACTAAAAGCTCATGATGAGAGGGTGCGTGGACAGGTTGAGAATACTGGAAGTGCGAGTACTAATCAACTCCTTCTCACGGAAGATGAATGGAGAAAAAGGGAGAAAGAGGAAAGCAAATTACTGCTCACTAGGGACGAGTGGTTGAAAAGATCAAATAGGAATGATGGAGTTTTTCAAAAATACAGGGGAAAGGGAGACACTCGAGGGTTTCGCGATAAAAGCAAGGTCAGATGCTGGAATTGTCTGGGTTATGGTCATTTTGCTGCAGACTGTAGGAAAGCCAAACGTGACAAGGAGCCAAAAGAAGAGGCGAACTTTGCACAGATACCGGATGACGAACCTGCATTACTGTTGGCTGAAAAACAAGATGATGAAGGCACTGTCATGCTATTGAGTGAAGACAAGGTGAGTCCGAAATTAAGTCAAGGTGGAGGAGAAAACAAATTTGTGTCAAACCTGTGGTATCTTGATAATGGCGCAAGCAACCATATGACCGGGCAAAGATCAAAATTCAAGGATTTGGACGAGAATGTAACAGGTCAGGTGAAGTTTGGAGATGGGTCGATTGTTCACATAAAGGGAAAGGGGTCAGTAGCAATCAAATGCAAAACTGGGGAGGAGCGAATTCTGCAACAGGTATATTATATTCCTTCTCTCCGAAGTAACATTATTAGTCTTGGCCAGTTATCCGAAGATGGGTACAAAATAATTTTAAATGGTGAGTATTTGTGGGTTCGTGACAAAAAGGACAAGCTTCTAATGAAGGTTAAATGATCATTCAACAGACTTTATAAAATTATACTTGAGCCTATTGATTATCGCTGCTTGTTGCCTGAAGAAAATAGTGCAGAATGGTTGTGGCACTCCCGATTGGGACATGTGAATTTTAACGCCATAGTTCAGATGGCATCAAAAGAAATGGTGCACGGGTTGCCGAAACTGTCTCATCCCAAGCAAGTGTGTACAGGGTGTTTAATGTCAAAGCAAGTGAAGAAAGCATATCCTCAGCAGTCGAATTATAGTGCAAAGAAAGTCCTTGAATTGGTTCACGGTGATCTTTGTGGTCCAATCACACCGTCGACCAAGGGAGGTTGTAAATATGTTTTCTTGTTGGTTGATGACTATAACAGGGTCATGTGGGCGTATCTCTTGAAGTCGAAGGACGAGGCGTTTGAAACATTCAAAAGGTTTCAAGCTCGAGTAGAAGATGGACGAGAGAGAAAAATTCGAGCATTCAGAACCGATCGTGGGGGAGAGTTTCTCTCAAAGGAATTTATTGAGTACTGTGAGAAAAATGGCATCACTAGGCAATTCACGGCACCTTATTCCCCCCAACAAAATGGGGTTGTGGAACGGAGGAATAGAACAATGGTTGAGATGGCAAGAAGCCTACTGAAAGAAAAGCAACTGCCTTGTTATTTTTAGGGTGAAGCTATCCGTCACAGTATTTATCTCTTGAACAGGTTGCCCACACGTGCTATGTCGGGTATAACTCCTTATGAGGCCTGGTCCGGAAATAAACCACATCTTGGACACATACGTGTATTTGGCTGTTTGTCACATATGCGCATACCACGTGTGAATTTGACAAAGCGGGATGATAGAAGCAAGGCTACTATACACTTGGGAAAAGAGCCCGGAACAAAGGGCTATCGTCTCTACGATCCAGTAAATAAAAAGGTCTATGTTAGTAGAGATGTAATCTTTGAGGAAGCAAAAGCATGGTCATGGGATCAATATGAAGAAGGAACGGAGTTGCAAGGGGAAACTTTTGTCGTATTTGGCATGAGTACAACTGATTCTGGGGGCGAAGAGTTGATGGGAGAAACAGACTCTCAGAGTTCTAGTGTAAGTACAACACATGTAGAGTCAGAAAATAGTCAAAATATTGAATCTGATACAGAGTCCACAAGTGCTTCAAACTCAACAGGTGAGTCAGATACCAGCAGCGAGGCCCAAAGATATAAATCTCTTGCAGAAGTATATGCAAACACAGATGAAGTTGAACTGGAGACAGACGAATTGTACTTTGCAGCAGCAGATGAACCAGTAAATTACAAAGAGGCGTCGAAAGATAAAAGATGGAAGGAAGCCATGAAAAAGGAGTTAGAGGCAGTCGAGAGAAATAAAACATGGGAATTAACTACACTTCCTCCAGGCCACAAGCCTATCGGACTCAAATGGGTTTATAAATTAAAGAAGGTCACTAGCGGAAATGTCGTGAAATATAAAGTAAGGATTGTGGCAAAGGGATACGTCCAAAGAAAGGGAATTGATTTTGAGGAAATTTTTGCACCAGTAACTCGTTTAGAGACTGTACGTTTGCTTCTCGCACTTGCAGCAAAGAACAAGTGGGAAGTACACCACCTAGATGTGAAGACAGCTTTCTTGAACGGAGAAATCGAAGAGGAAGTGTACGTTACTCAGCCCGAAGGTTTCGTGAAGAAGGGTAGAGAACAGATGGTGTATAAACTGATCAAAGCTTTATACGGGCTACGTCAGGCACCCCGAGCGTGGTACGCCAAATTGAACAAGTGCTTAGAGGAGCTTGGATTTACTAGGTGCCCTTACGAACATGCTGTTTATACAAAGAAGATTGGTGAAGAGACACTGATTGTGGCGGTGTACGTTGATGATCTTCTAATCACTGGCACGCAAAGGTCAATCATTAAGCAGTTCAAAAGGCAAATGAATGAAGTTTTTGAGATGAGTGATCTGGGGTTACTGTCACACTATCTCGGAATTGAGGTAAAATAAAGTCCAGGTTGTATAGAGTTGAGGCAAACAGCTTATGCGAAAAAGATTTTAGAAAAGGCTGGCTTGGGTGATTGCAATCCAACAAGGTTTCCCATGGATCCAAAGGAGATCATTACAAAGGACGAAGGAGGGAAAAGAGTCGATGCAACGCACTTCAAGAGTATAGTTGGAGGACTGAGATATCTCGTCCACACGAGACCAGATATTGCTTTTCAGTTGGTATTATTAGTAGGTTTATGGAGACACCTACATCAGTTCACTTGAATGCTGCAAAGAGGATCATGCGTTATGTGAAGGGAACATTGGACTATGGGCTCACATATGCTGAAGGCAGTGGGAATAATTTGTTAACAGGATATTCGGACAGCGATTTAGCAGGCCATGTGGATGATAGAAAGAGTACAGGAGGTATGGCATTCTATCTAAATGAAAGTTTAATTACATGGGTCTCTCAAAAACAAAGATGTGTAGCTCTAAGTTCGTGTGAAGCTGAGTTTATGGCTGCAACGGCAGCAGCATGTCAGGCCATTTGGTTAAAGAATTTACTAGCAGAAGTGACTGGTAAAAGCGGAGGTCCTGTGGTGTTATACATCGATAATAAGTCGGCTATTGACTTAGCCAAGAATCCAGTATTTCACGGTCGTAGTAAACATATCGATATCAAATACCATTTTATCCGTCAATGCGTTGAGAAAGGGGAGATTGTGCTGAAGTATGTCAGTTCAGAAAACCAACGTGCAGATATGTTGACGAAGTCTCTGGCAACATTCAAGTTTGAAAAGCTAAGGAAATTACTTGGTGTGAAAGACCTGTCTGTAAAAGTTTAGATTACAGGGGAGATTTGTTGGAATAATCTAAACTTGGTATCTATTTAGTTATGTCCGTTGATTTAGTGTCTGCAGCCCATGTCATCAGCTTGAATAAGTCCTCAGAGATGCTGTGCGTTTTTGTAGGAGCAGTGACATCGTTTTATTCGGGTAGTTTATTTGTTTTTAGGAAAGTTGTTTTCCCATCATCCTAATTTTTAGCTAATCTTTGGTTGTCAGTTTCCTATATGTATTGCTTTGCATAATAATCAAATTAAGCCATTTTGTGTATCAGCTTTTACTCTGTTTTTCATATGCGAGTTGTGTGATATACAGTTTTGTAACCTTGTTTTTCCAACACTATTTACATTCACTTACTAATGGTCATTTTTTATTTTTCCAGAATCAGAAGAATGAATTCTGGATGGAAAAACAGAGGCAAAAGGCAGAAATATAATATGAAAAACTAGTTTGAAAGGCTATATAAAGCAATTGTATGCCGGGCTCGACAAAAAGCAAGGCAAAGCATTTTTGATGATATTGAACGGAAGACCAAGTGTTACAAGCTACAAAAATGAACTTGACATAGATATATAGACTCTGCCCTGTATAATTTTTTATGTAGTTACTTTTGCTAAATGAAGAGTCTTTTCGAGGGTTGTAAACAACTTTCATATTCTAACCAATTGTTTGCGATATGTTAAGGCAAAATATACACGTGAACCCTATGACCAGCTAAGCCTTATTTCAAAATCTTCAACCAAAGATTACATAAAAAGAGATGAAATTCTTTTTGCCAACTGTCCAACTTTGAGAAATAAATACATAATTTTATACAAAAACAAGAAGAGAGAGAGGATTATACCTCAAAATTGAAACCACAGAAAGAGAAAAACAAAGAGAGTGAGTGAGAGATTTTTAACCTAAACCAAGCTCGTAACCTAAACCCGAATTAAAAAAAAATGAGACAGTGAGTAAGAGAGGCTGCGGTCCAGTTCAAGCTCGAACCCCAGTTGCACACTTCAATCCCAAATAAGGATAATCCTTTTTTTATAAACAAAATAGAATGCATTAATTAAAACACTGGAATACAGTCGGAACAAATTTTCGTACTGATAATACAACCTAATTGGGAAACAAATAAACCAACAAAACAAACAGCGGTCTTGTTTTTAGATTGCATAACAAATAGAATAAAATCCTTTGAAATAAAAAGGTTTATAATAGATGTCTCATCAATCCTGCCTATATCAACCCTGGAGCTAGCATACTCACAATTGACCTTCACATAAATACCATAAGTAACCCAATATTTAGATTTTTTAGTTATATCAACTAAAATCTAAAATCAGAGAAACAATATTTGGGACAACTTTGATAACAAGGTACAAACAAGTTCTCATCCAAAAAGGATTAGATCTCACCCAAAAAGAATATTTATTCAAAAGTTTTGAAAAAACAGTAAAGAAAAAAGATGGAAGAGTGAAACGGATTAAACAGTGAGAGTGGATTGTAGATCTGCGGAATGAAGAATAGAAAAGGTGATTAGAACCCTAAATTTAAAAACCGACTCTCATTAGAGAGAGAATCAGGGGAGAGATATGTGAATGCAGGGGAGAGAGGAGTGAATGATGCAAATAAGGATAATCCTAATTGAAACCTAATCGAATCCTTCTTTTTGTCGTCTAGATTAGGGGGTTGATTCAACTTCTTGAATTGAATTAAATTGAATATAAACCTAGTTTCAACACCTAATCTAGTCAAAGTGAGATAAGTGAGAAATTAACTGGAGAAATCCTAACTTAGAGAGTGAAACAAGGAGTGTAGAGGGAGAGGAGTGACTCTAATAAGCCCTAATTTCATTTTTATCATCCTCTAATATTTCATCCGCCGCTTGAATAAATTCACCGATTTTTGCGGCATTATCAATTATTCAGCCCAAATAATGGTATAAGCAGTTTTATTTATTCTTAAAATTTCTAACTCACTTTTCGTTTTCTATAAATTTTATAATATAATTTTATAATATAACTAACTTCTATTTATTTCAACATTATAAAAAAGTAAGTGTATATATTTATAAAGAAAATCATTCAATCCTTTTTTAAATTGATTAATATTTTTAATAAAATTAATTAATTACAAAACTTTTATTACATTTTATGTAACATAGATATTTAATTATTTTTTTTAAGAATAAAAAACTATTTATCCAACATCTTAGCAACACTTTTTTCATATCTACTATAATTAACAGTACGAAATTTTTTTCTAATATTAATATCTCGACAACTATTTTATACAAATGGTAACACCTTAAAAAAATATTATAATAGCCTAGATTAAATAAACCAACTGCAACATTTTCTACCACAACACCAGAGAATTATATTGTACAAAGTCATCTATGCCATAATGTTTGAAATCGATCCGATTATCCGAATTGTCTGGTCTAATTTTATACCTACATTACTCTCTGCATGGGCAAAGTGCGGTGGGGTGGAGGTTTGGGGAGTGGCAGGTTATTGGGCCCAACCTAAATTAAGGAATTCAAGATTTAAACATCATGCACGGATGGTATTATTTTCTGAACGGCTTTTATGGCCTAAAACGTCTATTATTATTTTTGGATGTTTTGCTATTACAAACAACGAAATACCACAAGAGTTAAATAAAACATGAATACCTCAAGTTTGATCATGTTGCAACTTTTGTACCTCAAGTTTCAAAATTTCAAAATGTGTACGCGGATTAACCAAAAGTTTATAAAATGCAGTCTGAATTAATGGAAAGTTTGTAAAACTTGTACCTCATATTTTTCTTCTATATGAATTCATGAGACTCCTGATTATAGCCGTGAGTTGTTCACGACACTTCCTCTTTGACTTGAGCTAAATTATATGTATATTATACTGTAATAAGTGCTCCTTATTATACATGTAATCTTGCTTTCAATATTATAGTTTGTTCTGTTTATTTTTATTCATTATCCTATTTTTTCCTCTTGAGTGTACTATTAGGGTTTGATATGAATTAATATCTTCTAAACTTTTAAATAATATTAATAAAAGATAATTAGCTAAACTGTAATCGAATTTAATTATAATAATGGGTCTAAAATTTAGAATTAGAGTTCTATTTATTACCACATTGTAGAAATCTTTTTATGCAAGTGATTTAAAATAAGAATATAATTTTTTAATTTTGGAATGAAGCGTGCCAATATTTTACAAAATCAATATATATATGTTTAGTTTAGGTAATAGAAACTTTAGAAGTAAATTTTATTATTATCTAATTAAATTTAGGGTTTGTATGTTTGTGTACCTATAAAAACATATTAGAATAATGAAAAGGTTGTCATCTATCTTCTCTTTCGAAAATTATGCTGAATTTATTAGATGCCAATTGATTATATTTGTTTCTCTTAATTATATTATATCATGATTTGCTAAACCCTTCCTCTTTGTTTAATTATTGTATATAAACAAGTTGTATGTCTGCTTAAGATCATGTTTAGTTCATGAATTTTATGTAGAATTAATTAATTATAAAATATTATAAATTCAATTTATTTGATTTTTAGGTGTACTTCAAACTTACTTAGTTGTTGATATATGTTATGGATAAAAATTAGGTTATATCTATTAAACGTATTTAATGTTAGCGTTCATGAACTCAAGGCCTTTAATGGATGTGTTTGTGATTTATGGCTTAAATATGCCTTCACAAGATGCCTACCTATCTTTATATATTTAAAGAATTAAGCCAAAACGTAGATCCGAATAAAAGGGTCAGATCCTTTATATAGATATTGGATGTCCATGTATTGGACTAGGGTTAGGAGACTTGTTGAGCAAGTGTCCCTCTTTGAATGGACACTGGAGTCCTAAAATGTAGGAAGCATATTCCTTATTGGTTTAGGCGCTACTGGTCACATAACTGTATCCTTTATTGGACACATTTAGTGAGCTGTTAATTTACCCTATTTATTAATTTCATAATTAATAAATAAATAAATAATAAATAAATAGGGTTTCGTGCCTCATTAATCAAGCCTAATCATTGGACAACACTAGATCTATTTAATAGAGCATTAATTATATTTTCAAGCCTATTTTAGCCCCAATTATTTCTCCCCCAACTTCTAGGAAACTTATTTTTCGAATTTATTAGGAATTTTTTCATGTCAACAGCTGTTTTTTCTTCATATTTTAGGAATTTTTTTCATACCAATAATTTAGAAATTTTTCTGTACCAACGGGTATTTTATACCAATGAATATTTTTTCCTAATATTTTAGAAATTATTTTATACCAATGAATATTTTTTCCTAATATTTTAGAAATTATTTTATATCAACGGGTATTTTTTCCTAATATTTTTCCTAAAATTTTAGGATTTATTTTATACCAACGGATATTTTTTACTAATATTTAAAAAATTATATGCATATAAATTTTAATGCGGCCCCCACCTTTTTTTCCTTCACCTGCTTATTCATCCTAGGCGTTGGTGCACCCCGCTTAGGAGGTCACCGACTTTGTTACACCTAGAACGGGAAATTTGGTACACGACATGTGAACACGACACGACACCCCGCCAGGAAGTGACCTTCTTACCGGGAGCTTGTCTTATTGGCGTTGTTATACGTCACCTTCCTTTTCTTTTTTCTTTTTTTTAATATTTTCTTTTTGTCTTTTTTCCACATCAAACCTTTTGTCTTTTTCTTCATTATTTTGTCCTCTTTTTCTTCATTAAACTTTTTCTCTTTTTCTTCATTATTTTTATAAAAAAAATTGTGAACTTTTTTCATAATTTTAATGTGTTAGTGGACTTACTTAATTTTTTGCAGTGGTGCATAATATAACTAATTGGATAGAAAATAATATTAAAAATTATTTTCTATTATTTCCAATTAATTCTATTTTTAAATTTCTCAATTTTTAATAAATTTATATATCAAATTACGATTTTATTCATAATTTTTGTTGTCATCTAACATAAATTTGTACAATCGTGCATTCAATAATATTCTACATTCACTAAAAAAAGACTAAATTTGACTGAAATTCTTCGGCCATATTTAGCTAAATTTGACCACCAGGGGTCATATTTATTTAAATCGTTCTTTTTAGACCAAATTTAGGAAAATCGATCAATTTTTTTTGGCCAAATTTTTGAAAATTTTGAAATTTGATTTTTTTTAAATGGCGCCTAAAATTTGATTTTTTTTTGAATTTTGGCGCTTAAAATTTTAAAATTTGGAAACTTGTGAATTTGCCTCCTAATGTAAAGAAAATTTGACCGAATTGCGTCAAATTTATAAATTTGACCGAAAGCAGTCAAAAGTATAAATAGACAGATGGTAGTCAAATTTAATCGTAACCCATATTTGTCAAATGTAGTAACTTTCACTGCTAAGTTTCTGCCAAATATCTACTACAACATATAATTTTTATTATTATGATTTTGTTTCACTAATCAATATACAATTTATGTTATATAAATAAATAACACACCAAAAATAATTACATATCATATTTCATAATTATTAATATTATTTTCATTACAAACTTACTGATGTAACTTAACTAAAACTTTCAAATTGAATTCTGCAACTCTGCTTTTTCTTTATTTAGTTTCACGGAACTGGTCATCGGACATTGTTTGGTTGATGAATATGCTTTTGTCACCGGAATAACTTCGATTGTTGGAATTGTTTTTTCACAAAATTTTCACAAGTTGAATTTGTTATTGTTAATGTTATATGAAACAAACTTTGTAAGAGATTATGGAGTGTTTGTATATGTATGTGTATATATTTTTATATATTTCTGTTTATGACGTGTGGGAGAACTGAGAAGGTAAGGAGAAAGATGGATGTGTTGGAGACGGTATGAAGAGAGGTGGACCGGAAAAGATGAAAGAGATAACGGAGGAATTAGAATGTATATGTATATATATAATATGTTTATATATAAAAGAGAGTTGCTGTGAAGAATATGAACCATTGGATTATAATTTTGGTTAGTTAAATTTGGAATGTTAGATGTGTTTCACACGGATCGTTAACCCATCAAATTTGACCGCGTTTGGTGAAATATATAAATATGACTCACTTCAATCAAATTAATAAGTAGGACCGATTTCGGTTATATTTATAAATATGACTGTTGCCAGTCAATTTTATAAATTTAACAAACTAGGATTTGCGGTCAAATATGTACTTAAATTTGACTAACAATAATGATATTTTTAAAGGTGACTCAAAACAGTCAATTTTATAAATATGATAAATATGATAAATTTTAATATATTTAATATGGAACTGATAAATAAACATAAAAAAAATATTATTTAAACTCTAAGTGTATTGTAAATGACATAATTACCCATAATAGAAACAAATTCCAAGAATTTTACTTTTAAAAATCATGGAAAAATGTGTAATAAAATCTCTAAAATTTAAAAGTGGAGTTTATATAGTAAAAAGTGGAGGTTATTTAACAATTTCTTAAATATATATTACAATAATGAATTTGCAATTCATATAATCATTTTATTTTTTAGATACATTCTTAAAGTCGAAGAAAGTTAAAATTCATACGGTTGGATTGTTCAAATTCTAATTTGGATAGCACAAAACTACTAACCATTGTATGTGCAATCCAAAAATTTTAATTTTAAATCATATATATCAAGGAAATTTTTTAATTATTCTTGATTTTTTTAATATATGCAATATGTTGTTACACTACACCTTTACATACTTTTATTTTGGGAAAATAATTTTTTTTGTCACCCAACTTCTTGTTTGTTTAGAAACTTATGACTTAACTATAATTTTTTTTGTTTTATTCACTAATGTACGGTTCAGATTTTTTTTAGTCACTAGCATTAGGTTCGGATTTAATTTTTAGTATTTTGTCAATTTTCTATAGCATTATTAAAATATAGTGATAACCAGTACAAAAAGTGTCATATGTGTTTTATAAAAAACTTATATATGTATGAGTTTGTTAGATGCATATAGAGGAGTCGTATAATGTCTGAATTATATACATATGTTATAGGAAGAACACATATTATTTTAAACATCTAATCAGAACAGATGTATATACATCGTAAACAGACGCATAAAATCAGTTCGTATACGTCTGTTACTTTCTAGGTGGGGTACTAAGTTCAAAACAAAAATTATTAGGAACAGGCATCCCAATCGACTAAAATTATTGGGAAATAAAAAAATCAAAAATTCAATATAATCAAATTAGAAAATTGATCATAAAGTACTAAAAATATTAAAAAATTACATATCAATATTTTAACAAACGACACTTTCAAAACCAAATGAAATCATTAATCACAACTCGTTCATGCAACTCTTACCTACCCAAAATCAAAACTATAAACCTATCCACTCTAAAATAATTGTGAAACAAGTATATATATAAACAAAAAAATAGAATAATGTTGTAATATTGTGAATTTTGTATTAAATCAAACAACTCTCATAAGATATTTTTCTTACAAACATAGTTTTATAACTAATTTTTAAGATTTTTTTTGTATATAAAAATATAAACGTTAAATTAATATTCAAGAGAATTTTTTTTTAAATAATTCATAAAACTACATCTTTTAGGATACCTAAAATGATTGTCAAACTCTCATGACCAAGGTAAACGTCATGGGGGACATATAAAGATATAGACATATATCAAATCATTAAAATATTATACACTACAACTATATTTTAATAATGCTACAAAAAATTGACATAATGCTAAGAACCAAATCTGAGCCTAAAGTTACTGACTAAAAAAATTTAAACATAACATTAGTGAGCAAAAGAAAAAAAATAATAGTTGAATGGTAAGTTCCTAAAAACACCATAAGTTGGGTGACGAAAAAATCCATTTTCCCTTTTATTTTTTCTAAAATTTAAAATTCTTAAATAAATCTAACATCAACGTTTTTTATTGTTTTCTCAATTTGATATGATATGTGCCTAAAATAAATTTATAAATTTATAAAATGATCAAGCATTTTAATTTTTAATTATTTAGTTTTACTATGATTTGTTCAAGCAACAAGTTGGTATGGCCCACCTATCTTCCGATGTCACTAGTTTACACTTTCGCCAACCTTTTCCATATCAATTTTTATGAGCAAGGGAAAAATGCCCAACAGTAATCAAGCTGCTGATAATTGGATAGTACCCCTTCCTTCAGAGGATATACTCGGTGATTTTCTGTATACTCTTCAAAATTATGAAATTTCACCAATATCTATACAATAGATTCGTTTAAATTGAAGATTGAAAGTCATGAAACCGGCAAATAAGGTTGTTCATCAAACCACCATATAATACCATAAATTGCGGTTTTTAATTTTCTTCGTGTAGTTGTAGTTTGATTTTTTCACAAACCACGACGATGCAGGTGGCAGTATGAGTTTTTGATACAGTATAAATTTGACTGTCGTTAGTCAAAAATAAATATTGACCATTAGTAAATAAATGTTTGATCTCAAATTTGACTGCTTTCCGCCAAATATAAGTATGGCCAGTTATAAATAAAAAGTTGACTGTAAATATAACTCCTATTGGTCGAATTTAGCTGCAGTTATATTTATTAAGTCAAATTTACCCTTATTTTTTTTAGTGATTTTTTTCTTCTATTTTTCTGATTTTTTGGAAATAATTAAATAATTAATCCCACCTTTTTTCGTATTTTCTGAATAAAATATTCAAAAAATGGTTTGATTGTTTACTTTCATCCTAGGCGTGGGTTACCCCCGCCTAGGAAGCAATTTACCTTCCACGCCTAGGAATTTTGTCTCCTCGGCGTTGATAATCATGGTTGAAACCTTTCTAGGCATGAGTTACCCCCTCCTAGGAGGCAAGTTGGCAAACACGCCTAGAAATTTTATCTCTTGGGCGTTGATGATTATGGATGAAGCTTTTCCTAGGCGGGGGTAAGTTACCCCTACCTAGGAGGTAAGTTGGCAAGCACGCCAAGAAATTTTGCGTCCTGGACATTGATAATCATGGTGGAAGCCTTCCTAAGCATGGGTTACCTTGCCTAGGAGGAAAGTTACAAAATAAGCTTTGAAATTCCGCCTCTTGGGCATTATTTGGGCATGAGCCTTAAAAAAATTTATATTTTCTTTGATAAACTCTACTCATCGAATTTTTGAGATTTCTGGGCTTTTCCATGCCTTGCAACTTCCAGGGTTACATCCATTTGCTCATACGATCTCTTATATGATTACTTCCCCCGAAATGATTATTTTCAAGTATTTCGTCGATATTCTTCCGAGTTTCAAGTTTTTCAGTGATTACCACTTAGCCTCTTAAGCTCTCTTTATCTTAATGGGTTCCAAGCCTTTTGTTTGTCAATTTTGAAGTTCATGATTTCACTCTTAAATACATATTCATGTTGACAACTTATAATTTGAGTTTTTTTATGCTTCTCTAGCATTAACCATATGAGGCTCAGCCTACATCAAGATTACTATATTAGGCCGGGGAAAGATAAGCTCATAATATCTTGTATCTCAATATATGACCTTTAAGGAGTCCTTATTGTGGCGCCCTCCAAACCGGGTCAGAAGTTTGGGGTCCACAACACAAACACAATATATCAACCTGTATAAGAAATATTATTTATAATGATCCTGCTTCACAAAACCACGGATCGCAACAGGTTAAAGTATGAAAACAAGCCACAACCTTAATTATTACATCGTACCAAATCCCAACTAATTTAACTTATAATTGATAATAAAATCATTCTTACAACCTTGCTATCTCACTACTGCCATAAGCTCCTGCTAGCTCGATCAATCATAATCTGGAATCCTAGCTCGAACATTGAACTGGGAAACCTTGCTATCAACCGTATCCTTCTTAACTGTAGAATATATAAAAAGATTCGCAAGAGTGAGCTAACTAGCTCAGCAAGTCGTATTATCAATAACTGAAGTTAGACAATAATAAATGAGATGATTCAAAGGAATCAATTTCTTTTTAAACAACCAATAGAATTGGATATTCATTTTAAGTTTTTAAAACCAAGGTTAGGCTGCTGATCAGTCACACACTAACCCCGAGCAAAGCACACAACACTGCGCTAACTACTGGATCCAAGGCACACATTGACCTAACTTGACCATCGATATGGTCTGACCACGAATCTGGTCCATACAAAGAAAACTATCCAATTCTAAAGCATTTCAATATGATAAACAATAGAGTTCAATAAAACCAGATCATAATCAATAACCATAAAACATTTGTAAAAGAGCATGGTAAAAGTTCATAGTTACCAAAAAGGGTATGTCAAAATACATAAAAGAAGTGGCCTCCAGCCGGTATGATAATCGGGTATTAGATGAATAGTGTTCTTCCAAAGTTTTAGTGCTTTGATATCACAAGGTATAGTTAAGTATAAAAGTTTTTGTATATATAAACAATTTTGTTCCAGTGTTTGGTATATGATGGATATATATTTGTGGAGTAGTATCGTATTTGTGTGGTTTAATATTTGGTAAATCCACAAGAAATGGTTCACAAAGAATAAGGCTTACGGCTCAAAGATCAAATGATGTGGCTCAGGTTCAAGGCTGGAGGATTCAAAGTATTTCCAATATAAAAGAGAGCTATTTTGAATATTAACAATAGGTCACAAGAGAATTTAGAAATATTTGCTATAAATCTCGAGAAAGGTTTAGAAGTACTTGCCTTATCATAATTGATTCCAACCTCACTTGTACTTGTCTACGACTCTATTCAACCACCATTCATCTGTTTCTCCTATGCCTCGCTTCTAATCTCTGCTCACTTGCTGTATTTTCTACATGTCAATTCTATTTTCTGATCACCTGCTTCTCTTTCTTACGCCTTGCTTACTCTGCTAGGCATCATAAGTATCTATCAATATTCCACTCATACGATTCTGTTCAACACATACTTCTATCTACCCTTCGTTTCACCCAAATCCGATTAACGAATTGAAAGTTATGCCATAAACAGTAATCATCGAATATATAAACCGACAGTCAATCAACAAGTCACACATAATACACCACGTAATCAATGACATATCATTTATAAAGACATTTCGGGTCATAAATAGGCTTTCTAGTATTTAAAATGATTTTTAAAACATTTTTCGGAATTAAAACGGGTCGTTGGATCAATTTCGGAATAATAAACAGGGTTCGGTTGGCCAATTCTGGCTCCGAAACAATTTTAGAATAATTATCGAGCCTTGAAAATAATTTAGAATAATATTTTAAAGCTCGAAACTATTTTTCAAAATTTTTAAATCATTTTTAAATAATTAAATCTAATTAAATAATTAATTAAAAATCAATTAATAATTAATTAAATCAATTAATTTTCGAATTAATTGACTAATTAATCAATTAAAAATTAACTGAAATTAATTAACTAATTAATTCAGATTTATTTGTGAATTAAAAATAATTTTCGGAATTAAAATAATAATTTTTAGATTTTTCAGAAATTAAAAACGGATTTTTATAATAAAAGTAAATAGGAAATATGATTTTTAAACATTTTTAAAACAGGAATCCAATTTTTGCAAAGTCTGGAAACTTCAGGGACTAAACTTCATCATCTACAAAACTACAGGGACTAAACTGCAATTTTGCAGTCCAGTTGCCGGAAAATACAGGGGTGGCCGGAGAACACGATTCCGGCCTCCTCACCTTGCCACAAGCTCCAGATCACATCTACGGATTACCAGGAACATAACCATGCAATCAAATCGATCTAACAATCCCTGAGTTGGCCGGAATTTGGCCGTGAAGTTTGCCAGTTTCCGGCGAACTTCGGAAATATTCAAAACACAACTCCCTTCTCTACAGACCTCGTTGATTCATGAAACTTGTACGACTGGATTGCAAATTTTACAGAGAACACAATCCACTATATCACAATATCAATCTATTCCAGAATAAGAAACCCCCAAATTTCAATTAAGAACATTCATACGGGTTATAAACCCTAATTTTGAAATTTGAAAATCAAACTCAAATTTGAACAAGTTATTGGACTCCAAATCAGACGTATAATATACCAAAATCATCAGGAAAACAAGCTCTACAACATGCAATCATCAAATCATACAAACAATCATCCGAACAAAAATTCATATTTTTCATGAAAATAATTCGAAAATAATTAAATTTATAAAAAATCAACCTTTGATTCTGCAGTAAAACAGGTCCTGGAATCTGATAGTACTCCTTGAGACCTTCAAATTGGTTACTCCAACTTTCCAAACGAATTTCACTAACACCTTGAATTTGTGGTTTGATTCTCAGAAAAGGTTTATGAATATATGATTTTTCTCTGTAAAAATTATATAATTATCTGTCTGCAAATGATTTTGATAAGAAATAAATACGGTAAAAGGCTATTTATAATTACGGAGAATTAGTATCCCGTTGGATCACTCCGGATATAAAACGGTACGTTTATTTATAAAAACTGATCCAAACGGTATCGGTTTTCGGGATAATTATCCAAATCAGTACAATTTGTACTGCGGTCTTGGTCTCAGCGCCTGGTTACACGTACTACGAGGTGATAATTGGGATAGTTTAATAAAAAGCTGTCGTTTATCAAAAATACGGGTTTTATTGATTTACCGAAATGAATATTGTATCGAAAATGTTGCGCCGGGACCCGCGCAGGACAAACCGTACGCCGAATCGAAAAAGTCGAAACACGGAAAATGCTCGGAATATTGCAATTAGGTTAGGAAGGAGTTCTCGGAAGAGTTTCGGGTTCTAAGAACGTAAAAACGGTTAACGGTGGTTGGTTCCCGTTTTCATAAAATAGGTTTTAAATACCCGAAACAAGAGTTTAAAAAAAATCCATATGATTCCTATAAATTCATAAATTAACATAAAAATAATTAGGAAGATATGACAATTATCTATATTTTATTTTGGACATAAAAAAAATTGAAATACTCAATTAATAATATTTTTAAATATCCAAACATATTTAACACTTAACAAATAATTCACAAAATAGATACTGAACATACATACTAATTATTTATTAGCAAAAATAATTACACGATATATCCCGGATATTACATCCTTCCCCCCTTAAAAGGATTCTGTCCTCAGAATCTCCTAAGAAAACAAATAAGGGTACTTTTCTCTCATATCACTTTCTAACTCCCAGGTTGACTCTTCAACCTTTGGGTTTCTCTACAATACTCTTACTAACTTTACCACTTTATTTCTCAATACTTTCTCTCTTTCCTCTAGAATCTCTATCGGACTCTCTACATATGATAAATCTGCCTGAAGCTCTATTGGCTCATATTCTATTACCTGCCTGGAGTCTGGATTATATTTCTTGAGCATCGATACGTGAAAAACATTGTGAATGTGCTCCATGTGCGGGGGTAACGCCAACTCGTCAGCTACTTTACCAATGCGCTTTAGGATTTCAAAAGGTCTGACATATCTTGGGCTTAGCTTCCCTTTCTTCCCAAACCTCGTTAGTCCTTTCCACGGTGATACTTTCAATAATACCAAGCTTCCTTCTTCAAATTCCATGTCTTTTCTTGACTGGTCTGCATATTTCCTCTGACGATCTTGTGCGGCTATTAATCTCTTCTGGATAATTTCAACAACTTTCTTTGTCTACTGCACCAATTCAGGTCCGAGTATTTTGCGTTCTCCTACTTCGTCCCAATATACTGGAGATCTACATTTGCGTCCATAAAGGGCTTCATAAGGTGGCATCCCAATGCTGGCGTGATAACTGTTGTTATAAGCAAACTCTACCAGGGATAAATGCTCGTCCCAACTTCCTTTGAAATCAATAACACAAACACGTAGCATGTCCTCGATTGTTTGGATCATTCCTTCACTCTAGCTGTCCGTCTGCGGGTGGTAAGTCGTACTCATATTCAATCTTGTTCCTAAACATTCTTGAAAACTCTTCCAAAATCTCGAATTACATCTTGGATCTCGATCAGATACGATAGACACAAGAATTTCATGACGAACTACAATTTCCTTCAGGCACCTATGGATCAACTTATCGAGCGAAAATCTTTCGTTTATAGGCAGAAAATGAGCTGACTTGGTAAATCTATCCACTATAAGCCAAATGGCATCATGATTAGTTTTTGTGCTTGGTAACCCCAACTATGAAATCCATGATGATATGCTCCCACTTCCAAACTTCCAGTGACTGTAGCAATCCACTTGATCTCTGATACTCTACTTTAACTCTGTTGACATATATAACATCTGCTAATTCATTCCACAATTCCTCACTTCATATCTAACCACCTATAATTTCCTTTAAATCTCTATACATCTTGGTACTCCCTGAATGGATTGAATACCTCAAATTATGAGCTGCCTGTAAAATTTCATTCTTCAGTTCCATCACTGATGGAATCCAAATTCTAGAAGAAATCCTAAGAATACCTTGATCATCCTTTTTGCGTGCACTATTCTTCCCATACTAAATAATTTATATCCTGATCTACTACCTCTTCCTAAACTTCTTTATCTTTTCTAACAATCCCGACTGAAAAGTTATACTTATATATTCTCACTCCTTTTTGGATCATGCACTCTGACTTCCAATTCCAACTTCTAGAATTCCATAGATAATTCTTCTGGTACAGTCTCTTTGTTCATTCTCTCTCCTTCTTGCTCATCTCTTCCCACTACATTTGCTTTTCCTAGAGAGTTCATACTTCAACTCTTGTGGTCCGTATATATCTCACATCTTTCTCTATACTTATAATATTTCCCAATCTTTCAAAATGAATATTATTGTTGCTTTTAATTCCCAGTTATAAGTAGGGTACTTCTGCTCATAAGGTTTCGGTTGTCTGGATGCATATACAATAACTTTATTGTTTTGCGTCAACACACATCCTATTCCCTTATGAGAAGTATCACTATAAACTACCAAATCCCTCTGATGCTTTCAAAGTGATAAAATAGGTGTTGTAACCATTCTTTCATTTAACTCCGCAAAGCTTTCTTCACCCTTCTCCATTTCATATAACCTTCTTGCTTTTCCTGGTTAACTTCATCTCTAATATTACAACTTTCAAGAAATCTTGCACAAATTTCCAATAATAACTGGCCCATGATAAAACTTCTTACTTTTGTTGGTGCTTCTGGTCTTTCTTCATTCATACTATCTTAAATTTTTTTTTCTGCTGAATCCCCTTTTGTCTCCTCCTTACTGACTGTCTATACATAAGAATTATACCTCCTGCCATTAAAGTTTTCATCTGGTAAACTCTTTTTATACCGCTTCTTTCTTCTTTGACTCCTCAGCTATCATTGTATAGGTTGCATGGTTCTTCTTAATTAACGCAAGTATATCTTATCCAAATTCTTCCTTCAAAATTCTACTCATCAAATTTAAATATCACTGGTATATCAGTTCATCCCACTAACATTTCTAGAATTTTATAACAACACTACTGAGTTCTGAAAATCATCTTTGATATGTCCATAAGTTCAATCTTCACTTGGTAATATACCCAGTCTTAAATCAATCTTATAAAAATACCTTGCTTCGTTCATTTAGTTAAACAAATCATTGGTTTCGAGGTAACAGATATATGCTCTTGAGAGTAAACTTGTTGAGCTTTCGCTAACACATAATCTCACCCTTCCATCTTTCTTATTAACACATCGTGCCGGTGGACTTTAAGGGGGTACGCTAGGTCCAGTTGCTTTTTCTTTTAATCATCTCATGCATTTTCTCTGGTAACTTCTTCATTTTATCTGGTGCCATTCTGCGCGGGGCTTTGAACACTGGCTTCATTTCACGTACTAAATCAATCATAAACACATTTTCTTTATCTAAAGGAAATATTGGTAACTCATCTGGAAATATGTCTTGATACTGTAAAATCTTCAAGTTCGGTCTGCTCGTAACTCTTATTTATAATCTCCATAGCACTTATATTTTGGTCACTGTAATCTTAAATTATTTTTAACAAATTCTTTACTTTCCTTTGTCCTTTAAACTTCTTCATGTTCTCCTTTGGCGTCTCCAGAACTATCTTCCGTCACGACGGTTTACCTGGGCATCACACTTGAATATTAATCCACTCCTTATAATAATATCAAATCTTCTTATCTCAAATGATATCAATTCTTCACATCTTAATGCCAGAAATAGCGATTCCGTCATTGGTACTTACATATTTAATGACTGCACGTTCTTAATTTGCTAGGCCTTTAATCCTAAACTTATTGATTCGACAGGATAATTCATCTTATCAATAAAACCTTGAGAAATATATGATCAAGTTGCTCCCATATCTTTTAATACTTTAACGCATAAGGTATCTGCAATAATCTTCCACGTCATCACATCCATATTCTAAATAACATATCACAAATTCTCGTTCTCGAAGACGTATCCCTTATTGAAGTAGATTCCCTTAACTGTTAATGCATCCCGGGCTAGGGACAGTGATTTGTAATTTTCACCATATGCCCTTGTTTCCTTCCCATGCATGCGAGGTAGATGAGACTTTGCCCGCTGAGTGTATAATACGTTAACTTTTGTTTGAAAAACTCTCGCAAGGAACAACGGTACAACGAAACAAATAGAAGGATTCACAATTTTAATAAACTTAGAGTTGAAGAGAAAGAAGAAGTAATGATTTGAATATGAATGAGACAACCACATTAGTACTGAAGATGGCCAGTCTTTCATACCGTGTGGCATACAGCACATGATTAGGTGGCGTCCCACCCGACTCTTTGTCATTCCGACAAAGTGTTTCATCATAACACTGTTTGTCCCAATCAGAAAGCAAAACCCGAGGGGAACAATTAAATTTGAAAGGAATGCAAAATTCTCCGTTTTGATGTTATTAGAAAGAATTTATTAAGAAAAGGAGTTCATACATTTTTAGGAATTAAAAAGGAATATACGCTGTAATGTTGAGGACAAGAATGATACCATTGATCACCATCCACATTTCACTTGTATTCATCTTTCGAGTTTGATTGATCATATCCCAATTGAATCATATAATAACTTTAGAAGTATGCTAAAATGCCTTCGTAACTAAGCATTATGGTAGATTCTTACTTGTTAAGTCTCGCATCTGTAACTTCGTACCTACACGTATAATACTTTAACAATTTGATCATAATGGCGTTCTTATCAGATAACCTTGAGTTTCCTCTTTCTAATTTGGAATAACCGTAAATCATTAAACATAACGATCATTTTATTAATAATATTCTTCCTTTAGAAGAGTCTGGAAATTTTCCCAATCTTCTTCGGTCATGCTCAGGCTTCCGTTTAATCAATGAATTCTTCGAACTCTGATAATCCCAGTAATTGGATGAATAGTTATTCCATACGCTGGTTTTGTTGTTAATCTTATCAAACAATATTTGTACCTTCTTGTTAGGAATAACCAACTTCCTCATAATCGCAAATTACTTCATCTTCTGAATTAACAATACTAAATCTAAAATAATATCCTTCCAGCTAATCCGAGCCTTTTGACAAACAAGAAACTCAAGTAGTAACTTGACAACCGATGTTTAAAACTTATTTTATTCGAAAAGGCTTTTAGAAATGTTGTGAGGAAAAATCTTTTTCGAAAACTTGTTAAAAATTTTGAAAATTTTGAAAATCACACCTCTGGTTGTCCTCACTATATGAGTTGGTTGTTGTCGTTCTTATGACCAAATACCAAGTTAAAGAACGATCACTCAAAGGTCCATTCACTTCCATTTATCTCCTCTCCTTCATTGGGGTCTATTACTTTCCGTAATCAATTAAAACTTCCGCTGTCGTTGCACGTTATCTTATTTGTAGCTTCACATTAAGGCTCCCATACTGGTAGTACCCCCGTTAACCACTTTGCAATCATTAAGTGGAACAGACTATCGCATAGTCAACAAGTCAGCTAATATCACATCATTACAACATCATTAATTTCAAGAAATCTTCAGATCCCTAATCTCCTCTAACCCTCTTTCTTCAACACTTATCTACTCCATTCCACAAGCTAGTCATGAGTGGCCTAATTACTAATAGCTTCTTTTAACCGGATACAGCCATCCTCCAGAACACTTGAATCTTCTTTCTAAACTCCTTCTCACCTTAATTTATATCTCAATACTCACCGTTTACTGCCGCTATCGCATCCCTTCTCGCAAACGCTGATGTTTCGGTAGAAAGGTTTTTAAACTAAGGATGTAGAATATGGTGTATAATAGACAGAAAAGATGCATTCATAGTTGAATGTTCAAAAGAACAAGAATAAGCAAATGAAGGTTCTTGAATAGGTAGTCTCATATCGAGAGATGATAGAATAGCGTTGAATAACTTGGAGAGGCGCAACTGTCATAACAGAAAGTAATACCATTAACACTGATGGAGAACAAGGCGCAAATCGAATCTGGGAGAAGATGACGATCCTTAAACGGAAGGCTCCAAATGATCAGTTGATGCAGGGAAATAAGGATCTGCCATTGCCGTTGCCTGGATATCACGTCGCGAGTTAAGAATCCCGAATCGCAACACGAACTGTGCCGGAGACCTACTATACAGTCACACTCAACCTCACGATGGCTTATCTTTCTATTTCCTATTCCTAATCCTAACCCTCTACCCGATCCCGACAATCTAGGCTTGTTTCAGTGACTTATAACCTGTGGCTCTGATACCAACCTGTGGCACCCTCCAAACCCGGGTCAGAAGTTTGGGGTCCACAATACAAACACAATATATCAACCTGTATAAGTAATATTATTTATAATGACCCTGCTTCACAAAACCACGGATCGCAACAGGTTAAAGTATAAAAACAAGCCACAACCTTAATTATTACATCGTACCAAATCCCAACTAATTTAACTTACAATTGATAATAAAATCATTCTTACAACCTTGCTATCTCACTACTGCCATAAGCTCCTGCTAGCTCGATCAATCATAATCTGGAATCCTAGCTCGAACATTGAACTGGGAAACCTTGCTATCAACCGTATCCTTCTTAACTGTAGAATATATAAAAAGATTCGCAAGAGTAAGCTAACTAGCTCAGCAAGTCGTATTATCAATAACTGAAGTTAGACAATAATAAATGAGATGATTCAAAGGAATCAAGTTTCTTGTTAAACAACCAATAGAATTGGATATTCATTTTAAGTTTTTAAAACCAAGGTTAGGCTGCTGATCAGTCACGCACTAACCCCGAGCAAAGCACACAACACTGCTCTAACTACTAGATCCAAGGCACACATTGGCCTAACTTGACCATCGATATGGTCTGGCCACGAATCTGGTCCATACAAAGAAAACTATCCAATTCTAAAGCATTTCAATATGATAAACAATAGAGTTCAATAAAACCAGATCATAATCAATAACCATAAAACATTTGTAAAAGAGCATGGTAAAAGTTCATAGTTACCAAAAAGGGTATGTCAAAATACATAAAAGAAGTGGCCTCCAGCCGGTAGGATAATCGGGTATTAGATGAATAGTGTTTTTCCAAAGTTTTAGTGCTTTGATATCACCAGGTATAGTTAAGTATAAAAGTTTTTGTATATATAAACAATTTTGTTCCAGTGTTTGGTATATGATGGATATATATTTGTGGAGTAGTATCGTATTTGTGTGGTTTAATATTTGGTAAATCCACAAGAAATGGTTCACAAAGAATAAGGCTTACGGCTCAAAGATCAAATGATGTGGCTCAGGTTCAAGGCTGGAGGATTCAAAGTATTTCCAATATAAAAGAGAGCTATTTTGAATATTAACAATAGGTCACAAGAGAATTTAGAAATATTTACAATAAATCTCGAGAAAGGTTTAGAAGTACTTGCCTTATCATAATTGATTCCAACCTCACTTGTACTTGTCTACGACTTTATTCAACCACCATTCATCTGTTTCTCCTATGCCTCGCTTCTAATCTCAGCTCACTTGCTGTATTTTCTACATATCAATTCTATTTTCTGATCACCTGCTTCTCTTTCTTACGCCTTGCTTACTCTGCTAGGCATCATAAGTATCTATCAATATTCCACTCATATGATTCTGTTCAACACATACTTCTATCTACCCTTGTTATTCCTAATGAACTAACAATGAGATTTACAGAAGGGGGGTTGAATGTAAATCTCAAAACTTTTTCAAGTTTTGAGCAGTTTCAAAGGCTATGTGTTTAAGATAAACAAGTGTATGAATTGCTTTAAGCTAATACAGACAGATATATATTCAAACACTAATATAAAGAACACAACAGACCTTAAAAACTTTTCTGGTGGATTGTTGTTCCACCAGAGATGGTATTTCAGAAAATCTGTGATTCAAGAAGTTGATCACAGCTGCGTCCTAGTACAAACTAGATAATTTTTCTCTCAAGATTTTTCTAAACAGCTCTGGAAAAATTCGTATCTAATTACTAGCTGCTACTTGGTTTATATATTACCAAGTTTACAAGTGAAGACAAAGATAAAAAGTACAATAATAAAATAAGTTCTCCACTTGTTTCTTCTCCATTTTACTCCAGTGTATTGTTGACTATTGCCTCTTTATACTAGAGTAGAACGGCTGCTTTTTCTGATGTTCCTGAAATAGGCTACCACATCTCAGTTGTCTCTGTCAACCCATGTGCCTCTGTTTGTAGGTACAACTACCACTTGTCAACTGCTATTTAACAGAACATCCGTTGAAGCCTTCATCCGTTGATGGCTTTATCCGTTGATGTGTTTGCAGTTTAAGCTCTATCTGTTGATGCACTCATCCGTTGAAGGATGTTATCCGTTGAAGCTTTAGAGACATCCGTTGAAGCTTTGTTTCTCATCCGTTGAAGGTCATTAAGTTATCCGTTGACACCATTTCATTTATACAAAATTACAAGGCATGAAATATTTACAATTGGCCTTCCTATCTGCATATCCTCTAGTAGTCAACATGACTTATAATTTCCCTCAACATTTAAGAATTATATCTCAAATTCAGAGACTGAAATGTGCTACAACACTAGACTTATTTCTAAGTAAAGCGACACCATCAACGGATAGCCAAAATGGTCTTATCCGTTGAGGCTACAAACACTAGATTTCTACTTAAGTGTTTTGTTAAACATATCATCAAACTAATGCACATATATTCCTAACAATCTCCCCCTATTTATGTCTATAAGAATTGTAGACATAAATTCAAGGTTAACTTGATGATAACAAAACACTTAACAAATATATGAACTGAAACTAAGTAGAAATTTAAAAGTGCTGCAAAAGTGTATGTACTAGAAGGTAATTGAAGATTTACAGTATTTCCAAGGGTGCTCCTCTAGCCTGAGCAAATCATCTTTTTCTTCTTTGTTCCCTGGTTTTCTTTCCTAGCCCTTTGTCATTTTCCTCAATTTGGAGTTGGAGTTGTCTGAAGAATTCAGCTTCATCTTCATCACTGATATCCAACTTAGATTGCATTTCTTTGAGAGTTTCATTGCTGGCAATCTTGAGTTGGTCTTCAAGTCTGAAAAATCTTCTGACTCCTTTATCATCTCTGAATTCCATCAACCAATGAGGTGATTTGTGAATTGTAGTTCCCCTTTCTTGAATGAGTAAGGTTCTGGGCAAAGCATTGGGCTCCCTCCAAGTTTTCCTTATGTTGGCAATCTTGTTGAGAATTTCAGTCTTGGCAGTCCTGGTAAAGCCAGAATTCTTTTGTATGGCTGAAAAGACTCTGATCAAGGTAGAGTAGCCTTCATTCAGAATCCTGTAGAGAGGCCATGTTCTTTCCCCAGCTCCTTTGTATCTGAACACCAATCTCTCTGGTAGCTGTCTGTAGGCAGCAATTCCCCTTACATCCTCCAGCTCATCCAGATAGAGTTCAATGTCTGAAATTTCTTTTATGTCACAGATGTGAACATAATCATCTTTAGAAATGGGTGGCTTAGGGTTAGGTTTATGTTTTTGAGTGAATTTCTTAGAGTTTAGGGGAGGTGTAGATTTGGATTTTCTTTTCTGTTTCTTTGGTAGTGGAAGAGTGGTTAAAAAAGTAGGCAACTTGATGCTGTCCCAATCAATTGGTTCCTCTTTTGGGATGATTGGTTCACCATGGATGTTTATAGTGGGATCAGCAACAAAGGGTTCAGGTATGGAAGGTAGAGATTTAGTTTCTTCAGTGTTGTCTTCACTCCTTCTATGTGCCTTGGCCTTTCTTCTGTTTCCCTTCTGCCATTCCTCTTTTTCCTCCATACTTTCACCAAATATACTCCCAAAAACCTCATCTAAGTTTGCAATCTTGTCTTCACCCCTGACTTCAATTCCTTTCTCATTTTCAACTAGACTTGACTTTAGCTTTTGTTCAAGCTTTGCTTGTGCTCTTTTGTCAGCCTTGAGTTTTTCAGCTTCTTTCTTTAACCTTTTGGTTTCTTCCCTCTTGGCTATTGAGAATTTGGGATGTCCTTGCATCACACATATGCTCTTTCCCTCTCTAAAGATAATAGCCATGTTTCTCCTTACTGCCTCATCCATGGTCTCCTTGTTTTTTATGATGCTAGCACCCAAATCTTTGTCTTCATCAGGCTTTGGAAGAGGAAAGTCCACTTCTTTCATCTGAGCAAAGTCTAGAGGGTTCTTTGTGGAGTCCCTTCTGGATCTAGTGTTGGGCTTGAGAACCATAGGTTTTAGATTCTTGAAAGAAGTCTCTCCAACCTTATTTCTCCTTTCTGGCTTGTGCTCCATATTGATTGGTTCAACCTTTATGCTATGTTTCACAGATATTGATTTATCTTGTATAGAGCCAAACAACTGTTGCATCCTTTCTTCAATTCTCCTCCTTTGCTCTTTCACTTGAATTTCAGCTGCTGCTAGCTGGATTAAATCAATTCCATCAGGCTTTCCTTTGATTTGAATGATTGGAGAAGTAGTGATGGCAGGAACTAGCACTTTAGATATTTGGATTTTTGTAGATGGCTCTCCTTCCCCTTCCCTTTTACTCTCCCCCTTTTTGTTATCATCAAGGTGAAGGGTCAAGCCCTGTGCTTTTGCCAGCTGCATAAGTAGATTTGTTTGAGATTGTTGGTTGTGAAGAATGGTGGCCACAGAATCTTCAATAACTTGAACTATGTCTTCCAATTTGGCCAGCCTCTTTTCAGTATGTGATTCCTTTTTCAATCTCAACAAAATGTCCTGCATTGTACCATAGGGCATGACTGAATGCAATTTTTCAGAATTGTAGGATTTCAAGTCAGCAATATCCTTTCTGAGTTCATCCACACTCAGATTCTGTCTTACTTGCTGCAACTTCATGAGATGCAGTGAGTCCAAGTGAGCTGTAAGGATAGCCTTTGTACCTGCATGAGAACTTTTCTGAATGGCCTGTTGGATAGTACTGATTTGTTTGACTAAGGAGACATTGAATTTCCCTGTTGTATACTCCTTTGATAAGGCCCATTCAGGTAGATTTGGAATAGAACTAGGGTCTTCATCTCCCCCTAAGTTCATGCTTCCATCAGAAGAAACAAAGTCATCATCATCAGAATTTACTCCAAATTCTTCAGATGACTCACCAGCTTTTGAAGGCATCTTGTTAATAGCAGCTTTGTCCCTTTGAAGAGATGCTGTTGTATGTACTAGATGTAGTGTCTTTTCTGCCTCCACATTGCCCTGTGCAGCCAATAATTGATAGGCTGAAACAGGATGAGTAAAAGTGTCAGCATCCAAGGAAATGTTATCAATTACAGCTTTGTAATGTTGCTGAAATTGTCTTTCCTTTTCAGCATCATTCACAATCATTGACTCACTAGCAATGGCTGGATCCATCCTTATATCTGCTGTCCCTGCTTTTCTCTCATTTTCTCTATGTTCTTGCATCAGGGGCTCCCCCTGGCTCACACAACTCACTCCCTCACCTTCACCTACTAAGGTGGTACTCCTCTCACTTACTTTTGCCATGCTGGAAAAAATAGCATGCATATTTGAGCTCTCAATCTCTCCTTTTGCCTGGGAGCAACCCAGCCTCTCACTCAAATTGTCACTCCCTTCCCTCAGTCCTAGAAGTGATTGTACAGTAATCAAGTCTTCTACACTTGGAATTGTTTCAGTTGTGTGTGTAGAGACTATCAACGGATGCGGAATAGCCGTTGAAGGTGAAACTGATGGTATCAACGGATAACTGCTGTTAAGCTTATCCGTTGAAGAACAACCACTTGTCAACGGATGAGTGATATCCGTTGAAGAAGGAAAAGAAGTTGAAATTGAAAGTGATATAACTGTTGAATCTGTGTAGATTGATATGAGTTTTGGTGACACAGATCCTTCAATTACATCTGAAAGAATTTGCGGGTGATCCAACAAATCATCTAAAAGATGATGATCACCTATATTTGAGTGGGGCTCCTCTCTGAGTTGTAAAGAGGGAGAATCAGGAATTAATGGGAATAACATATCCACATCTAGAGATGGTGAAGAAGTGTGTGGTGATTGATGTGTGTTAATTGTGAGAGAATGGGGATGTGACTCCACATTTGTTGGAACCACATCAAACTGAGTTTGAGAAGGCATAGATACAGATGGATGTATCTGTGCAGTGTGTGCACCCTGTGTAGAAGATTGGGTTCTGGCTCTCTTTCTTCTAATAAAGGCTTTTATTGGTGAGTGTTTGGCTTTATTGTCCCTCCCTCGTTTGTTCTGTGTTCCTGGTTGGGAATTATTTTCAATAGTTACATCCTTTTGGGAGGATGCAGCTAGGGATATGCTAGTAACCCTTTCAACCACCACAGCTTTTTGAGAAACTATGGCTTGGCTAGCTTGGGAAGCACTTATCTCTCCTTCCTTATCCTGGGGGTTTCCTTGATGTTCACCCCTCCCCTCACCACTCACACCCTGTTCAGTCCCCTCAGGGTTAATGGTAGATGTTACAACTGTTGTCTTTTGAGAAACAACAGAGGTAGTTTTCTTTGTCTTTGATTTTGAAAGTTTAGTTTTGGTGACCTTGGTAGGAATCTGTTGGGGCATTGTCACAGATTCCATGGCCACACTAGAAGATAAAGAAATAGAGGGGTTGGAATAAGTAGGAGTTGTAGAAGCAATTACCTCACTTACCTGAGGTGCATTCATGATTGGTAAATATACCAATGGCACACTGCTGTTGAGATCCATTCTCAATAAATCTACAAGAACTCTTTTCTCTTGTGCCCAGCACTTGAGTTTATTATTCTCATTGGTTATGACCAAACCTTCAGCAACATGGTTAGCCAATAACATAAAGAATCTAGCATAATAGATGTTATTAGATCTATTAGCTTTGTTACCTAATCTAGTACCCAATTCTAGCATAACATAGTTGCTAAAATTAAAATACCTATCAGAAACAAGCATATAGAGCATATTAACAAGAGATGAAGTTATGACATCAAAATTGCTAATTTTCCCAGAGAAAACCTTGATAAAGGCATCCCCAAGAAAACTCCATTCTTTCCTAAGGCCTTTTCTTTTAATACTCCCTAAACTAGCAGAGTTAAGAGAATAACCTATGGAATCTAACATGCTGGATACATCATTATCAGTGTGTGGTGTCATGGCATTGTTCTCAGGTAATTTAAAACATGCTAGTAAATCATCACAGTTAACACAGTGATTTTTACCTTTGAGAGTGAAGGAGATAGTCATATCTATTGAGTTGAACTCAGCAGTTGTCCAAATCTCCTCAACTACTTCACAGTAAATCGTTGGGGCTTCCAGCATTGCATAGCTAAGTTTACAGTTTTTGATGAAGTCCATCATTTTGTGATAATCGGAATGGGCTTCATTCTTTTCTACCAAAGCTATGAAATTGTTCTTCTCATAGATGAATCCAGATTGAGACATAATCTTTACTACTGGTGCCATTGTTGTGAGTAGAAATTGCAGAGAATAACTTGAAGGTTTTGCAGAGAGAAAATGGTAAAAGCTTTGAAATTTCAAGAAATCGTAAAGTAAAAATGAAAAATCACAAGGGCTTATATACTTTCTCAAATTAAAAAGCATAAATAAAAGATTAAACAATAAATATATGTAAGTGAATTTCAGCCGTTTAAGAATAAACTGTAAGTATTCTAAAAACTACCTTTAAAACAAATACATACAGCTGTATGTATGAGTATAAACGGTTAATACAATAGAATCAACGGTTGTGAAACACCTGAATCGACTGATGTGATATTTCAACGGATAAGGTAAACTGTCATCCGTTGAAGAGCACTTCAGTTTTATCCGTTGACGGATAAAAATTCCAGAAATGTATATGTCTTTCAACGGATAATGAACATCCGTTGACAGAACAATTTTGACTTTCAACGGATAGGGAATATCCGTTGATGGAATAATCTGTGTTAAAAATCAAATTTGTTCTAGCAGCTAATATATTTCAGGCTTCAATACAAATTGCAATAAGGACATGAATTTTAAGAGTAATTAAGCATACCTAGCTCACTTACCAATCTTGTGAATGTTGATTCATTAAGTGGCTTGGTAAATATGTCTGCAATTTGTTGTTCACTTGGAACAAAATGAAGTTCCACTGTACCTTTCATCACATGTTCCCTAATGAAGTGGTACTTGATATCAATGTGCTTGGTTCTTGAGTGCTGCACTGGATTTTCAGTAATGGCAATGGCACTTGTGTTGTCACAAAATATTGGAATTTTGTCAACAGTCATACCATAGTCAAATAACTGGTTCCTCATCCATAGTATTTGTGCACAGCAACTACCAGCTGCAATATACTCAGCTTCAGCTGTTGATGTGGAAACAGAATTCTGCTTCTTGCTGAACCATGATACAAGCTTGTTCCCTAGAAATTGATAGGTGCCTGTTGTGCTTTTCCTGTCTATTTTGCAACCTGTATAATCTGCATCTGAGTAGCCAATTAACCAGACTCTCTAGGGTACCAAATTCCTAGATTTGGAGTCCCCTTGAGATATCTGAAAATTCTTTCAATAGCCACTAAGTGAGATTCTTTAGGGTCAGCTTGAAATCTAGCACAGAGACATGTAGAAAACATTATATTAGGTCTACTAGCAGTTAAATATAAAAGTGAGCCAATCATGCCTCTATAACTTGTAATATCCACAGACTTTTCAGCCTTGTTTAATTCAAGCTTAGTGGCAGTGGCCATGGGAGTTTTTGCAGGTGAACAATCCATTAAGTCAAACTTCTTTAAAAGATCATAAATATATTTAGTTTGACTAATGAAAATTCCACCACTAACTTGTTTAACTTGTAACCCAAGAAAGTAAGTTAGCTCTCCCATCATGCTCATTTCATATTTACTTTGCATTAATTTAGCAAACTTTTTACAAAGCTTATCATCTGTAGATCCAAATATAATATCATCTACATAAATTTGTACAAGTATCTTAGAGCCATTAACATTTCTAAAGAAGAGAGTTTTGTCAACAGTACCTCTTGTGAAATGATTATCTAGAAGGAACTTTGACAAAGTCTCATACCAGGCTCTAGGTGCTTGCTTTAGTCCATAGAGTGCTTTCAACAGATAATACACATGGTCTGGAAAATTTTGATCTTCAAAACCTGGAGGTTGGCTTACATAAACTTCTTCCTCCAATTCCCCATTTAGAAATGCACTCTTGACATCCATCTGATAGACTTTGAAATTGGCATTAGCTGCATAGGCTAGAAAGATTCTGATGGCTTCAAGTCTTGCAACTGGAGCAAATGTTTCATCAAAATCTATTCCCTCTTGTTGAGAATAGCCTTTAGCAACCAATCTGGCTTTATTCCTTATGACAATGCCATTTTCATCCATCTTGTTTCTGAATACCCATTTTGTGTCAATGGAACTCTTGTTCTTTGGCTTGGGTACCAGCTTCCAAACTTTGTTTCTCTCAAATTGGTTCAGCTCTTCCTGCATAGCTATTATCCAATCTGGATCCATTAAGGCTTCTTCCACTTTCTTAGGTTCCTCCTGAGATAGAAAACTACTATACAGACATTCATTTTGAGTAGCTCTTCTTGTTTGCACTTTAGATGATGCATCACCAATGATCAGTTCAAAATGATGATTCTTGGTCCATTTCCTTTGAGGTGGAAGATGTGCTCTAGATGAGGTGGCCTCAGTATTGTCGTGATGTGAGACAGAGTGTTGATCAGTTGAAACTCCCCCTGAGTTGTTGGTCCTTTGCAGGGAACTTGGAGTTCTATCAACTGATGATGTAAATCGATTATCCGTTGATGAACTATGATCAACGGATGCTTCATTATGTACTTCAATGGATGATGCACTATGTCTTTCAACGGATACTGCATTGCCTCTTTCAACGGATGCAGAATTCTGTGCATTATCCAAGGGCATATCTTGAATCCCTTTTGAAGTGTCATTTCCATCAACCTCCTCTTCACTATCATCACAATATATCTCAATGTTGTCAAATTTGAGTCTTTAATGGTGTCCCTCATCTGTTAGTCCATCAATCTTTTTATCATCAAACACAACATGCACAGATTCCATAACAATGTTGGTTCTTAGATTGTAGACCCTATAAGATTTTCCAGCTGAGTAACCAACAAATATCCCTTCATCAGCCTTTGCATCAAACTTCCCTTTATGGTCAGATTGATTTCTCAGTATAAAGCATTTACATCCAAAGATATGAAGAAAGTTTAGAGTTGGTTTTCTTCTCTTGAACAACTGATAAGGAGTCATGCCTTTAGCTTGATTGATCAAAGACATATTCTGAGTGTAGCAGGCACAATTAACAGCTTCAGCCCAGAAATATGTTGGTAACTTTGATTCTTCAAGCATTGTTCTGGCAGCCTCAATTAAAGATCTGTTCTTTCTTTCAACTACCCCATTTTGCTGAGGTGTTCTTGGAGCTGAGAACTCATGCATGATTCCATTTTCTTCACAGAACAGCCTCATTATCAAATTCTTGAACTCAGTTCCATTGTCACTCCTGATATTCCTAACCTTCAAGTCAGGATGATTATTGACTTGCCTGATATGATTGATAATGATTTCACTTGCTTCATCCTTTGATCCAAGAAAATAGACCCATAAAAACTTTGAGAAATCATCTACAATCACCAAGCAATATCTTTTTTACTCATCTTTGTTAGTTTCCAAGATCTTTAAACTCTTTGTGTGTCAAGAGCTTGCTCTGATACCAATTGTTATTCCTAATGAACTAACAATGAGATTTACAGAAGGGGGGTTGAATGTAAATCTCAAAACTTTTTCAAGTTTTGAGCAGTTTCAAAGGCTATGTGTTTAAGATAAACAAGTGTATGAATTGCTTTAAGCTAATACAGACAGATATATATTCAAACACTAATGTAAAGAACACAACAGACCTTAAAAACTTTTCTGGTGGATTGTTGTTCCACCAGAGATGGTATTTCAGAAAATCTGTGATTCAAGAAGTTGATCACAGCTGCGTCCTAGTACAAACTAGATAATTTTTCTCTCAAGATTTTTCTAAACAGCTCTGGAAAAATTCGTATCTAATTACTAGCTGCTACTTGGTTTATATATTACCAAGTTTACAAGTAAAGACAAAGATAAAAAGTACAATAATAAAATAAGTTCTCCACTTGTTTCTTCTCCATTTTACTCCCGTGTATTGTTGACTATTGCCTCTTTATACTAGAGTAGAACGGCTACTTTTTCTGATGTTCCTGAAATAGGCTACCACATCTCAGTTGTCTCTGTCAACCCATGTGCCTCTGTTTGTAGGTACAACTACCACTTGTCAACTTCTATTTAACAGAACATCCGTTGAAGCCTTCATCCGTTGATGGCTTTATCCGTTGATGTGTTAGCAGTTGAAGCTCTATCCGTTGATGCACTCATCCGTTGAAGGATGTTATCCGTTGAAGCTTTAGAGACATCCGTTGAAGCTTTGTTTCTCATCCGTTGAAGGTCTTTAAGTTATCCGTTGACACCATTTCATTTATACAAAATTACAAGGCATGAAATATTTATAATTGGCCTTCCTATCTGCATATCCTCTAGTAGTCAACATGACTTATAATTTCCCTCAACATTTAAGAATTATATCTCAAATTCAGAGACTGAAATGTGCTACAACACTAGACTTATTTCTAAGTAAAGCTACACCATCAACGGATAGCCAAAATGGTCTTATCCGTTGAGGCTACAAACACTAGATTTCTACTTAAGTGTTTTGTTAAACATATCATCAAACTAATGCACATATATTCCTAACAACCCTTCGTTTCACCCAAATCCGATTAACGGATTGAAAGTTATGCCATAAACAGTAATCATCGAATATATAAACCGACAGTCAATCAACAAGTCACACATAATACATCATGTAATCAATGACATATCATTTATAAAGACATTTCGGGTCATAAATAGGCTTTCTGGTAAATGATTTTTAAAACATTTTTCGGAATTAAAACGGGTCGTTGGATCAATTTCGGAATAATAAACAGGGTTCGGTTGGCCAATTCTGGCTCCGAAACAATTTTAGAATAATTATCGAGCCTTGAAAATAATTTAGAATAATATTTTAAAGCTCGAAACTATTTTTTGAAATTTTTAAATCATTTTTAAATAATTAAATCTAATTAAATAATTAATTAAAAATCAATTAATAATTAATTAAATCAATTAATAATTAATTAAATCAATTAATCAATTAATTTTTGAATTAATTGACTAATTAATCAATTAAAAATTAACTGAAATTAATTAACTAATTAATTCAGATTTATTTGTGAATTAAAAATAATTTTCGAAATTAAAATAATAATTTTTAGATTTTTCAGAAATTAAAAACGGATTTTTATATTAAAAATAAATAGGAAATATGATTTTTAAACATTTTTAAAACAGGAATCCAATTTTTGCAAAGTCTGGGAACTTCAGGGACTAAACTTCATCATCTACAAAACTACAGGGACTAAACTGCAATTTTGAAGTCCAGTCGCCGGAAAACACAGGGGTGGCTGGAGAACACGATTCCGGCCTCCTCACCTTGCCACAAGCTCCAGATCACATCTACCGATTACAGGAACATAACCATGCAATCAAATCAATCTAACAATCCCTGAGTTGGCCGGAATTTGGCCGTGAAGTTTGCAAGTTTCCGGCGAACTTCAGAAATATTCAAAACACAACTCCCTTCTCTACAGACCTCGTTGATTCATGAAACTTATACGACTGGATTACAAATTTTACAGAGAACACAATCCACTATATCACAACATCAATCTATTCCAGAATAAGAAACCCCAAATTTCAATTAAGAACATTCATACGGGTTATAAACCCTAATTTTGAAATTCGAAAATCAAACTCAAATTTGAACATGTTATTGGACTCCAAATCAGACGTATAATATACCAAAATCATCAGGAAAACAAGCTCTACAACATGCAATCATCAAATCATACAAACAATCATCCGAACAAAAATTCATATTTTTCATGAAAATAATTCGAAAATAATTAAATTTATAAAAAATCAACCTTTGATTCTGCAGTAAAACAGGTCCTGGAATCTGATAGTACTCCTTGAGACCTTCAAATTGGTTACTCCAACTTTCCAAACGGATTTCACTAACACCTTGAATTTGTGGTTTGATTCTCAAAAAGGTTTATGAATATATGATTTTTCTCTGTAAAAATTATATAATTATCTATCTGCAAATGATTTTGATACGACATAAAATACGGTAAAAGGCTATTTATAATTACGGAGAATTTGTATCCCGTTGGATCATTCCGGATATAAAACGATACGTTTATTTATAAAAACTGATCCAAACGGTATCGATTTTCGGGATAATTATCCAAATCAGTACAATTTGTACTGCGGTCTTGGTCTCAGCGCCTGGTTACACGTACTACGAGATGATAATTGGGATAGTTTAATAAAAAGCTCCCGTTTATCGAAAATACGGGTTTTATTGATTTACCGAAACGAATATTGTATCGAAAATGTTGCGCCGGGACCCGCGCAGGACAAACCGTACGCCGGATCGAAAAAGTCGAAACACGGAAAATGCTCGGAATATTACAATTAGGTTAGGAAGGAGTTCTCGGAAGAGTTTCGGGTTCTAAAAATGTGAAAACGGTTAACGGTGGTTGATTCCCGTTTTCATAAAATAGGTTATAAATACCCGGAACAAGAGTTTAAAAAAAATCCATATAATTCCTATAAATTCATAAATTAACATAAAAATAATTAGAAAGATATGACAATTATCTATATTTTATTTTGGACATAAAAAAAATTGAAATACTCAATTAATAATATTTTTAAATATCCAAACATATTTAACACTTAACAAATAATTCACAAAATAGATACTGAACATACATACTAATTATTTATTGGCAGAAATAATTACACGATATATCCCGGATATTACACTTATACAGGCCCCTCATAGATCTTATTTGTATTTATTAGATACATTTATGTTTCGGAGCTGTGTATTTTGCAAACCCAAAAAAGTCTAGACATTTTTGGGTAGACAAGCCTTTTATTTGCACGTCTCAAGCATTTACTTATGTCACTTGAACTCTTTCTTACTAGATATTCTGGTACATGATCATTACTTGAGTTTAGTTAACTGTAATTGAATGATTGCAATACATATGAGCCTCTAATTGGATAAAACTTGGGCTCTTCGGGCCTTCAACAACTTTTATTTTCATTTCCTTGCGTTCTATTTTAGTACTTGACACATTTTATGTGCTTACCACATATTTGGTTTCATTTCATACACAATAAACCTTCAGGTTTGTGACATAGCAAGGTTTTAGCATTTTCTCACCATCCATGGTTTCCAATTTGTAGAATTTTTGTCATTCAACGCTCTTGACTCAAAATGGCCCTTCCCAATTAGAGGCTAACTTTCCTTTCTGTTCAACTTCGGATGCCCCAAACTTCCTCAAGATCAAGTATCCTTGCTGAAAGAACCTTTCTTTAACCTTTTTTATTATAGTAGAGGGAGGATCTTCGTTGATGTTTTGTATTAGTGATGTTAGCTTCATCCTTTACCTGGTTGAAAGGCATATGTCATAGCCTATTTGTTTATTCGAGAATTTAACTCAACTCAAATAATAAGGATGTAACAAGTAAATAGTGGTTCTATCGTCAGAGAGATCTCTCAAAGTAACATATGTCATAGGATTAAGTAACATTGTTCATCTACAAACTTGAGGACTTAATTCACTGAAAAAAGCTCAAGAAATTGATCAAGCCTCAGTGATATAAATCAAGATTATGGATTTAATCAAGTGACAGAGATCTTGTCAGGGTATCAATTAATTACAAGGATTTAATCTGAAGAAAATCAAGACGTGAAGAAACATCACAGATGTTAGTCATTCATGAACCAGATAGTACATCGAGTGTCAACATTGAAGTGGTGAAATGGATTCATAAGTTTCAGTGATTTTCAGAAGATTGTCAGAAGAGTGGTTGTTGTTCAAGATTAGTATTAATTATCTATTAATTAATTAAGTCATATAATTTAATTAAGAAAATAAATTATATCTGCAAAGATTAATTTATTAATTAATTGAATTAATTGGTTAATTAATTCTGAATTATTATTATGCATTTTTCAGAAATGATTTTGAATTAATATTCAAAATTAAATCAGCAAGACAAATATTTGAACTGGTATGACAATTGGATTGTCATACCGAAAGTCTTTCCAAGTCTTTTTAGATTGTTTTGCCAGTTCAATCGATAGTCCTACCGAAAGTTCTACCAGCTAAAAGGATTGTCTTGCTGAGCTAAAAGGATTGTCTTGCCAAATAAATCAAGGGTTGATTGAATATAAAAGAACAGAAACTGAGGAACACAGAACAACATTGAATATCAAAACCAACTGAAGAACACAGAATGCGCATCGGCATGGTAATCCCTTAGCATTGCCACATGGAACACATTGTGCACTTGTTGCAGATTAGGAGGCAAGGCGAGCTTGTAAGCTAGAGGTCCTATCATCCTCAAGATCTCAAAGGGTCCAATAAATCTGACTCTACCTTCACATAGTTATTCTTATATCTCGATTTATGTTTTGTATTGTATTGTATAGCACTTGATGAGCATTTGGCTCACTACTTGCTTTCACCCTGATATTACAGCTAGCAGCTATGGTTAGATTCAAGCAGACAACACGTAAGACTTGTGATGCCGATGCGTATGTTCGAGCTCAGGTAGAATAAGAGATAGTTTTGTGTGCATTTTTTTCTTGGCCTCCCACCAGTAGTTGGCCTCTCCCTTCAGAAGGTAGGTAGCAAATACAGTCTTCTGTGCCTCATCGGTACTCATAATCTCAAAGGATTTCTCCATTTCCTTTAGCCATGCCCTTGCCTCAACTAGTAGATTTTTCAAAATTAGTTTTTTGGGATCCAAAAACTATTTCAAAAAGCAAATTATCAAATACTAATATTAAAGGTTCTAATTTATCAAAAATCTAATTAAATTTCAAAAATTATTTTTGTGCCAAAAACTAACTTCCATTTACGGCCATAGCTTTTTTTGAATTATTTAAATACAGGTAATAATACCTTCTCCCAGATCTGTTTGGTTGTGTCACAGTTGATTATGTTATTGAACATTACATTGTCAAATAACTCTATTAAAATTAGTTGCAAGCCACTACCTAGAGAGACTTTCTCCTCTTCAGGTGTAGTATACTTTGAGGGATCTTTAGGAGCATAATGAGCTGGAATGACCATGTCTCTCTCTGTAGATTCCTCAACTCTTTCCATGAGGGTGAAAGGGCCATTCTTGAGAATATGAACATATAATGGGTTGGCCATCTTTATAAACAGCAACATCTTCTTTATCCATAATGTGTAGTTAGATCTGTCAAAGGCATGAATCTTGATACTGCTAATCTTCTGTGTATTTATTCTTCTAACTCATCATACATGATTGGATTTAGGACAAACACTTTCAACAGCTTCTTCATAGGATGTTGGTTCTGTAAAGGATCCTAAAGTTGTTACTAGAGCCTTATGAGAGGCTTGATTATCCCTTCTACGGGGCACTCCACTCCCGCAAACCCATATATTGGCATGTCGGTTGGGGTCAATTGGGAGTCATTATATCCCATCCTCAAAAAGGTGTCATGGAGCAAGATATCCACTGAAGCACCATTATCCACCCTTGTAAGTTCATTAGATTAGTTTTCATATTTCATTCTTATAATGTACCGTAAGACATGAAGATTTGAAGATCAAGGGTAATCCTACACGGAGGCCATCCAAGGAAGCAATACAAGAAAGAAGACATGTAATAGTTAGCCTGTTTTATTTTCCACCTTAGATTGACCTAGATCTTTGTCATTAGCTTGATAAAGATCACATAGGATGAAGCCATAACCAACCACGCTTATTTATTGCACTTTACATATATATGCGCATATGATGAATATATGTATAGAGTAGTTTATAAAGATTCTTTACATATATATGCGCATATGATGAATGTATGTGTAGAGTAGTTTATAAAGATTCATACTTAATTAGATTAAGGATGTATGTATTAGATACGACACCCATGCCATGCTTGCTAGAGGGAATTGGTTATGATGAAACATTTGCACCAGTTGCTAGATTGGAAGCTATAAGGATATTTTTGGCTTATGTTGCTCACAAGAAGTTTAAAGTATTTCAAATGGATGTGAAAAGTTCATTTCTCAATGGAGAATTGGAAGAAGAGGTATATGTGCAGTTGTAAAAATGGGGACTATGACAAGCATGCAACTCTTCTTAGCCATCTCTTATTTCTTTGCTATATGTGTGATTGCGCCTTTCTATGAGACTGTGTGAAAATATCAGATTTAAAAAAAAAGGAGTACTGTGCAGATCATCGCTACTCTGACAAGCATGAGTGCTCATATGATTATCGGACTGCTGCAAAAGATGCTATTACCAAAGCCAACCCCATTGTCAAGGCTGAGAAGCTTGACAAGATCTAGAAGCCATGGTTGTCTCAGAAGTTCATACTTCCTGTAGCTCGGGTAATTTTCTCATGACTTTCTTTTATCCTTTTCTAAAATCAAACCACTAAAAGAAATTATAGGATTTGAATTATAATAACACTTGCTTAATTGATTCTTAATAAACAAGTATAGAAACACCTTTATATGACCTAGGCGATTAGATACAAGTTCTTTCTTTAACGAGTCAATATATAACAAAACATCTGAAAGTATTGAATTGACAAGAGTTGTCTTCCTATTGAACATCACATGACGTTTCGTGCCACAGCCGAGGTTGTGTGATGGAATGTAGGACATATTCATAAGAAACTCTGTTATTTATGAATTATTTTTAACACATATATTAAAACTCATTGTGGTAAGGAAAGCAAAAACTTTGCATTGGAGTTTCATGTAAGATAATATACTTGTTAACAACCTTTTTACGTTTCCTATGATTGCAGAAAAGGATTGCATTGCTTTCTATGAGTCACCTGAAGCAGTTCTGATGAGCGTTGGTCGCGAGTTCTTTGCGAACGCGAAGGCTGAAAAGAATGGGTATAGTTTGTATTCAACCCATGAGTGTTCCATCACATATAACTTCAATTGTTATTCCCAAACAATCTAACAAGAATTACAGAAGAGGGGGTTGAATGTAATTCTGGCTTCTTTTTTAATTTTAAGAACAGTTGTACTATGAATATATAAATATGTTTGATTTAGCAATGATGCGGAATGGCGATGTTAAAGGTATTTTTTCATGACATCGGTTTTTTCCTGTTGTCTAAAGTATTCTTACCCAACGCTTTGAGAAAATTTCTAATGTGTTAGTCAAGTCAAATGTAAGATTAGACATCGGTTGTGCTGCAATTAACATTTTCTAAATAACCTCAACAACTTCCTTTGTCTGCTGCACCAATTCGGGTCCAAGTGTCTTACGTTTTCCAAATTCGTCCAAATATACTGGTGATCATCTATGAAAGTAATGAAGTACGAAAATCCACCCATGGCTTGCATTGACATTGGTCCACATACATCTGTGTGTACCAATCCTAGCAAATCTGCAGCCCTCTCTCCATGTCAACTAAATGGAGTTTTGGCTAGAGTTTCAAAATGATTCACAACTTAGTCTAAAATACTAAGTTTGTCCAACACTAACTCGAAAAATACTGACTTTTCTTCCATGGACTTTCAACCTTCTTTGCCTTCTTCATTTTCTTCCCAAATTCAAATTTGATTTGCTCTTGCTCTGCTAACACATCTTCTCCGGATAGGATTCGATGCGGTTGCCCAAACTCTTGTTTTCCATTAAAAGCGGCATTTTGCCTTCTATATCACTTCTTAATCTTTTTACACAATTATGATTTTTGGCCTATTTTTCAATCTTCTTGATTTCCATGATCTTTTTTAATAAGGTACAATTTTGAGTGTAACATGCTGTGTTGACGGCTTCATCCCAGAAGTAGGTAGGAAGTCTTGATTCACTTAGCATAGTCCTTGCTGCTTCAACCAAGTTACGATTCTTCCTTTCTAAAGTTGGAACCGTTAAAATTCCACTTTTTGATAAAGAAAATTATATTATGTGGAAGAAGAAGATGCTCTTATTTTTACAAGTTGCAAATCCCAAATATCTAGATGTGTTAAAGAAGGGTCCAAAAATTCCAATGGTTATTGAACCAGAGGTTATAGAAGATGATGTTGTAATTACCAAAGCTAGAACCGATGTAAAAGACCCTGAGGATTTTTCTTCTGCTGAAAAAGAAGAAGCCTCCTTGGATGCCAGCCTTCAATTAATTTTAGTTGATTCCCTTGATCCCTTGATGAACAGACATATGATGAACTGTAAAAATTCCAAACACATCTGGGAAACTATTGAGGTGATTAATGAAGGCACCAAGGAAGTTCGGGAGAACAAGTTAGAGATCCTAACCTCGGAGTATGAACATTTTAAATCCAATCCAGGAGAAGGAATTACTGAAGTGTTTGAGAGGTACAATGCATTGATCAACAACCTGAACATAAATGGAAAATATTATTCAATCAGGGAGGTCAACAAAAAGTTCCTTTTAACACTGCCAACTCATCTTCAACATAGAATCACTGCCATAAGAGAAGCGAGAGATCTGAATGAGATTTCTTTGGAAAGGCTCTATGGTGTGCTCAAAACCTATGAGTTGGAGCAGATTCAGCAGAAGGAAGTCTACGGGAAAGGAAGAGTGGTCAGCACGTCTACTGCTCTAGTAGCTGAAGAATAACAATAACAACCACAACAACAACAACAATCTCAACAGTCAGAGAGAATGGTACAGTCTTCCAAGGCTGAAGAAAATGTGATAGTAGCAGAATTTGATCCTCCTACTACAAATCAATCAGGAGATGATTTTTACTCCTTGGAAGAACTGGAGCAATTGGAAGATGAGTTAATGGCCCTGATTGTCAAGAGATTCTCCAATGTCAGATTCAAGAGGAATCCCAAGTTCAAGTACAAGTCCAACTACAACAGATTCCAGAAAGGTGGATCTTCATCCTCTAACACCAGCAGTGGTGGATACAAAACAGGGATGGTTGATCGAAGCACCATTCGATGCTTTAACTGCAATGAGTTGGGACACTTTGCCACAGAATGCAGGAAGCCAAAACAAGTTAGGAAGAACTCTTATGATTCTAATCAGAAGAGTAAATCTGAAAGGGCTTACCTGGCAAAGGGAAGAAGCTGGGATGATACTGACAGTGAAGATGAAGAAGTTGGGAATCTTGCTCTTATGGCTAGTGATGCAAACACTTCATCATCAAGAAAAGAGGTAAAATTTACCGATGCTGAATTAGTCTATCATCTAGGAGGCTCCTTAGATTGTGCTCGTCGTGATACTGAAATGTTAACTTAACAAACTAAAGACCTTGAGAAAGAGGTCAATGAATTAAGACTTGTGCACATTAATCAAGATAAATTAAAAGAACAAGTATCTTTTCTAGAGAATATAGTTGACTGTTATAGACAACTCGAAACTATTCTCAAAGACAAGATCACCGGTCTTGAGACTAAGGTCAAAGCTTACCTTAATTCTTGCTCTAAGGCTAAAGAGTTCTACAATAAGCAAGCTATTAATCAAACATCTGGAGTAGGTTATGATTATAATGTTGCTATTGGAGAATTAGGCATAAACTTCCCTCCTCATGTTTGTGCTAAAGGTAGGGAAGTACCACATGTGCTTAAGGGTGTTGATAAACCCCTCTATAAAAAATCAATTACTGAACCATTTGATTAGACCTCTTTTATTATTCAAGAAGAAATACGTGCTGAAGATCTTGCTAATGAGAAGGTTGTTTCCAACTCAAGTATGTCGAAAGTTCCAGTCAAAGTTGTGAAAGCAACTAAGACTAACTCAGACACACCTGAGTTGGATAACAAAAATGCCATGCCTACCATGTATAATTTGCCTGTTTCTAATTCCTCTCATAAAGTATGTGGTGTTTCTAATTGCATATCTTGTGCTTTTAATTTGATGGTTGCTTATTTTAATGATAAGCACGTTTCTAGTGATAAGACTACTCCTCGTCAGCATGTGAATAATAAGAAGCATAATAGGTCTAAGACTGCTAGTCCTCCTAAAGCTAGAAAGGAGACATTTGTGCCTAAGCCTAAACAGAAATTTGTCAAGGCTGTTTACAAGGTCAAATGTCCAGTCGTTGATAAAGTTGAGAACATAAAAGTTAAGAATGTTGTTTTGCCTGATAAAGGCCAATTCTACAAGTATGCCGAACCCAACAAAGTTTGGGTTCTGAAGAAGGTCTAATCCATTTGTATTGCAGGGCATTAAACAGAAAGAACCGGTGGTGCGGATTCTTGAAAACGGATCGTCGAGACATATGACCGGAGATAGAGCCCTGCTATCAAATGTGGTTGAGAAAGCTGGCCCAGTGGTTACCTTTGGAGATAACAGCAAAGGTTTAACTGAGGGATATGGCTGTTTACAAGCTGGTAATGTTATCATTGAAAATGTGTATGTTGTGCAAGGACTTGAACACAATCTGCTTAGTATTAGTCAGTTCTGTGACAATGGCTACAATGTTTTATTCGACAAGCTGAAGTGTCAGATTCTGCACAAGAAAAGTGAAAAACCCTCTTTGATGGGAATCTGGAAAGGAAATATGTTCGTAGCTGAAATGAACTCTGGAAGCAATCCTGAAGTCAATTGTTTCTATACAAAGGCATCGTCAGATGAGAGTTGGCTATGTCACAAGAGACTTTCTCATCTCAATTTCAAAACAATGAATTCTCTTATCAAAAGAGAATTGGTCAGAGGTCTGCCTCAGCTGGAATTCTCCCCAGAAGGACTGTGTGAGGCTTTCCAGAAAGGAAAGTCAAAGAAAGCAAGTCACAAAGGCACTGACACATCCTCCATAACTGGTGTTCTGTAATTTTTGCACATGAATTTATTTGGACCAGTTAATGTTCTTTCAATGTCAAAGAAGTGTTACTGTCTTGTGATAGTTGATGACTATTCCATGTATACGTGGGTTTTGTTCCATCACTCTAAGGATGAAACACCACAAGTTGTGATTGATCATATCAAGTTGATCGAGTTAGTTTCTAATGTCCCTGTTAGAGCAATAAGGTCAGATAATGGAACAGAATTTAAGAATTCACTTCTCAATGGATTTTGTACAGACAAAGGGATAACCAGACAATTTTCAGCTCCTAGAACCCCTCAGCAAAATGGAGTGGTAGAAAGGAAGAATCATACATTGATTGAAGCTGCAAGAACTATGTTAAGTGAATCAGGTCTTCCAATGTACTTTTGGGCTGAAGCTGTCAATACTGCATGTTATACTCAGAATCGAACTCTAATGAACAAAGACTTCATGAAAACTCCTTATGAGATTATGAATGAACATAAACCTTATATCAAATACTTTCATGTATTTGGTGCCAGATGCTTCGTGCTCAAGGATGGAGATGATCGTCGTGGTAAATTCGAGGCAAAGACATATAAGGGTATTTTTGTTGGATATGGAAGAAAATCATACAGGGTGTATATCATTGATCAACACAAAGTAACTGAAAGTGTCAATATTATATTTGATGACACTAAACTCCCTAGTATCCAAACTGAAGATCCTTCTGAGAAACTGAAGTTTGATGATATGTCAGATTCAGAATCAGAACATGATCAAGAACCGGAGGTTGTTGCTGGTGAAGAACCTGTTAATCATGATGATACTCAAGGTAATGGTGATGGAAACATTGGCAACAATGGAGATACCACTGCTACTGACGAAGAATCATCAAGTCAACCTGACAATAACTCAGTGGGAGATGCTGAAGGATCAACTAGTAGGACACAACATCTCAATGAATTTCAAGGCAAATCATCAAGATCAAATCTTCCAAGACAGTCTGTCTGGAATAAAGCTCATCCTTTTAAGTTGATTATTAGTGATCCAGATGTTGGAGTCAGAAGTAGACGTGCTACTCAAAATGAAAGTCTGTTCTCAGGATTTCTTTCTGAGATGGAACCTTAGAAGATTGAAGAAGCACTGACTGATCCAGATTGGGTGATTTCTATGCAAGATGAACTCAATCAGTTTGAACATCAACAAGTCTGGAAACTGGTACCTAGACCTACACACAATAAAGCTGTTGGTACTCGGTGGGTATTCAGGAATAAACTAGATAAAGATGGTGTGGTTACAAGAAACAAAGCAAGACTGGTAGCTAAAGGGTATTCTCAAGCTGAAGGCATTGATTATGATGAAACCTATGCTCCAGTGGCTAGACTAGAGGCCATCCGGATATTTCTGGCATTCGCAGCTTTCTCAAACTTTAAAGTTTATCAAATGGATGTCAAGAGTGCCTTTCTGAATGGAAAGCTGGATGAAGAGGTGTATGTAGAGCAACCTCCTGGTTTTGAAGATCCAGATCATTTGGATTTTTTCTACTTTCTTTTCAAGGCTATCTATGGTCTCAAACAGTCTCCGAGAAAATGTTATGACACTCTCTCTGAATTTCTTATTGAAAATAGCTTTATTAGAGGTGTCATAGACAAAACTCTCTTTTCTAAAAAGCATAATAATGATACTATATTAGTCCAAGTCTATGTGGATGATATAATATTTGGGTCTACTAATGATAATCTCTGTAAGAGATTTGCCAAGTTAATGCACATCAAATTTGAAATGAGCATGATGGGAGAGCTGAAGTTCTTTCTTGGATTACAAGTAAATCAAAGGTTAGATGGAACTTTTATTTGTCAATCCAAGTATCCCAAGGAACTCCTCAAAAAGTACAATCTAGAGGATTCAGCATCAGCAAGGACTCCGTCAACTACAGCTGTCAAGCTTGGACCATGTGAAAACTCCATTAAGGTAGATGCCACAAGCTACAGAGGCATGATTGGCTCGTTACTCTATCTTACTGCAAGTAGACCAGATATTATATATGCTACATGCTTATGTGCAAGGTTCTAAGCGGATCCTAGAGATATTCATCTCGTTGCTGTTAAACGAATCTTGAGATATCTTAAGGAAACACCAAATCTAGGTATTTGGTACCCTAAAGAATCTGGTTTTAACCTTTTTGGATATACAGATTCAGATTACGCAGGAAGTGTTGTTGATAGGAAAAGCACCTCAGGGAGTTGTCAATTCCTAGGTAGCAGACTAGTCTCATGGTACAGCAAGAAACAACAAACAGTTTCCAATTCAACGGCCAAGGCTGAATATATTGCTGTTGGAAGCTGTTGTGCTCAGATCTTGTGGATAAGGAATCAGCTACGGGACTATGGCTCTGTATTGAACAAAATACCTATTCTATGTGACAATACAAGTGCAATAGCCATCACCAACAACCCTGTGTAGCATACAAGGACCAAGCACATTGACATCAGGTATCATTTTATTAGAGAGCACGTCATGAATGGTACTATTGAACTATTTTTTGTTCCAACAGAAGAACAAATAGAAGATATTTTCACTAAACCACTTGATGAATCCACATTTACCAGATTAGTTGGTAAATTGGGTATGTTGAATAGATTTAGTGATTAAACTAGTTTCTATGTAAGTTTTATTATCTTATCTTCTTTATTTATTCTACTTGTTAATTTTAATATCTCAGAATATTTTATTTTCTCTAAAAATATTTTTCTATGAATTTTATTTGCTAAAATTCAACATAAATCTATTTTTGGAATAAAATATAATTATTTCTAAAATATTGTTTTTTGTTAATATATTCTGTTAGTGTAAATTCTGTTTAATTTGTTTTTTATTACTGCAATGACAATCGGCAAGACAATTGAAATTGTCTTGCAGAAAGTCATTCCAGTGTATATGTGTATATGTGTTTAATTTTATTTTCAGTTTAATTTTATACTGGCAAGACAATCGGTATGACTATCAATAGTCTTGCCAGTTATAAAACTTATATTATATATATATATTTCTTTTTATTTTTGTACTCGAATGACAATCGGTATGACTATCGATTGTCTTTCTAGTACATTATGTTTAACTTCATATTATTTTATACTGGTATGACAATCGGTATGACTATCAGATTGTCATACCAGTTATTTTTTTCCTTTTTAAATTCCAACCGTTTGCCTGGTATGACAATCAGGAAGACAATCGGTATGACTATCCTCGATTGTCATACCAGTTGTCCTACTTATTATTTTTTTAATTTTGTGATTGTATTCAGTTCTAAAACCAATTCAACAGCCTTGTTTCTCTCACTCTCTCTTCGATCAAAACAATCGCCATTGTTGTCTTCTTGCTCGAGTTTTTAGTCAGCACACTTAACTGTTATATATATACATATTCGTGTGTATACATACAGTGAGGAAGTGCTGTCAATTTTTTTATTTTTATTTTTATTTTCACTTCATTTTTTCCCCTTCAAAATCAGTTTTTATTTGTTTTTGGGTATTTCTATTTAATTTTGTGTCTTGTGAGTTTGCAGATCTAATATTGTGAGTTAAGAACATTAACGAGATACATTACTTTCTAAATTTTTCGAATATAATTGATTTAATTCGAATTATTAAATTTTTTTAATTCGAATTTTTTTAATATTATTCTTAAAATTCTGAAAGTGTATGTTTTATTATATTTTTAATGGCTCTCAATTTCCAAATTGTCTCGCATAATCATGTTGGTTATTTTAATCTAGAAAAGTGTGATGTGGAAAAATTTAAGCCGTGTCGATTGTTAGCTCTGCTATTAAGTCAAATGTGCTATTAAATGTCGATCTGCTTAGACTGATTTGCACAACCTCTACTGTGGCCGATGTTTCTAAATCTTTTTCATTCACCGTGGCAAACACACAGTATGTAGTTGATGAAACAGTCATCAATCGAGCGTTAAATTTTCCAATGGACAATTTCTGTAATTTACCCTCTGAAAATGATATTTCAAACTTTTTCCATGCCATTCACTATCAGGGGGTGATTAATTTAACCAAGTTGTCTAAATCCAATTTGGTTTCTGAATGGGATATTTTCTTCGATACAGTTTCCAAAGTGTTTGCCAACTGCACTAAATCCAACTTTCACAACATCACTTCCACTCTGCTGCAGTATATTGGTCTTGCAATTATTTTCAATCAAAGGATCAATTTTGGTAAACTACTTTTAGCCATTCTTCTGAGACGTCTCACTACAGCTTTACGTGATCATTCTACGAATCGTAGGGTTTCGTGCTACTACGCTCGTTTTCTTATGCTTATAGCAGAACATCTTCTCACACCTGAGCATAAAGCTCTTTTTGCTAACTCATCAGTAACTGAACCCCCTCCCGTAAGCAAAAAGATCTACACACGCCAAGACACAACCTTCAAATTCATGCAAGTTCCAGTACTTGTATCTGCTTTCATGGCCACTTTCATTCCTTTACCAAATTTTCAATCTTCCCGGTCATGAACAGCAACTCAACCTCCAGTGGTTCAAGTCACCCAGGCACAAACATCTGATGTTTTTCCACTGCAGCTAATAATTCCTTACTCTCAAACTATTCCTACTTCTGTTGAAAGACCCCCAGTGGTTGATAGGGCTAACCATGAAGTTGTAGAACCGCAACTTCAATCCCAGGTCATAGAGCCAAACACAGAATCTCAACCTGTCTCAACCTCTCCCCCACTTTCTAAAATATTATCGAGAAGGTTAGTAGGAAGTAGTATGTTGTTGGATGTGAATGGACCCTCAGCTCTGCCTCCTCCCAAGAAAATAAGAACATTTACTGAGGCATCTAAAAACCCATCCTTGTCCTCCCAACAAGACATGGACTTTGATATGGCCAGTGAACAATTACTAGAGACATTCTCTCAACCGGATGAATCTATTGAAATTCGCCATAGGGCCATGGCATCTTGTACAGAGTCAAGCACACTTCCATTACTCACAATGGAAGCATACAGACCAATAGATGATACTCAGGACACAGAGCGAGGAGTGTACATTGAGTCGGTTACAGTGCCTGCCATAGTTACGGAAGAAGAGCAGTCACATGCTTCTGAGGGAAAATCTGACTCTCAGCCACCTCTAATAGAGTCATTTTCTCCCCTCCCAGATCCAACACCTCTGGCTCCCTCACGGGATTCTCCACTCGCAGATTTATCTGGAGAAAGTGGAGGGTAACTCGGTCAATCTATCCCTGAAGCAATTCAGACATCTATTTCACATGAAAAGATAGGTTTGACTGAGGATCGGGACTCGCAAATTCCCATTGCACCACCACTGACCTCTCTTGAAGAGGCTAGGGTGATTTCAATTGCAGGTACAGAAGTTCAGCAACAGGATGGCTCCTCACGAACAATTATATTGAGAGATACACAAGCACGTGAGTTGAGTGAACCAAACAGGAGAGATATTCAGGTGAGAGCACACACAGACACAAACACTGAAAATCTGTTAGCTCAAATTGCTGATCTGAAAGAACAACTTACAAAAAGTCAGGCTGAGGCTCAAACATTCAAAGTATAAGTGGTTGAACGTTCTTCTTCTTCTACCTCTGTCAACAATCAGCTGGCATTCATTAGAAATGATATCTCAGCTTTAAAGTCCACTGTTGTACCAAAGCTTAACTCAGTCCAGGCATCTCCAACTTTATCAGCTGAAGACATTTCAAACTTCTGCTCTCTCCATACAAGAATGACTTCTCTTGAAGACAAGGTTAAAATGAATCATTCACTGGACTCCTCTAGATTTCTAAAGATAGAGACGGACATGGAACATCTCAATGAAGGGATGAAGCACTTGTATTTTATGATTAAAAATTCCCACTGCCCTAATAAAGAGCAAAGAACCTTCTTTGATGGGCCGTCTGGTGGAGGCTCAGGATTTGGAGGTAATGGAGGTCAGGGAGGGTCTAGAGGAAAATCTGTAGAGGATTCCTCAACTAAGGGGGAGAAGCAAGGGAGAAGTGGAAAGGAAAAAGAAAAAGATTCTTCTGCTGGAGACACAAGAAAGGCTAATGATGTCTACTATAGTGGAGAACATGATGACTTTGATATTTTTGACATTCCCACTGAACCAATCTTGGAAGATAAAGATGGTTTCTTTGAAGCTGAGGAGGAAAGTGATTTTGAAGAATGTGAGGAGGAAGCTGAAGTGGATCCTGTTTTTGAGAAAGAGGTTCAGCAGCAGCAGTCAGAGTTGAAGAGAAAAGAAGCTGAACTCAAAAAGATATCCCAGATCATTGACATGAGGAAAGACATTCAACGAACAGAAACTCTTGAAAAGCAACGTCTTCATGACATTAAAGCTAAATAAAGGAGAAGAGATGCCAAACTGAAGATTGGTGAAAAATAGGATGAAGCTAGGAGAGTACTTGATATGCCTCAACTGAGCACAAACAATGATAGGCAGTTTCTACATCTTCTTGACAAGCTGGAAATCTCTAATCCAAACAATGACGTGTACATGAATGCTATCAAGACTGAAGTCTCAAGGATCACAGCTGCCTTTGACAGATCTCTAAATGAAATGAGCATATTTGTATATTGTCAGAGTGAAGGATCTTTCAAGGTATCACTTCATCTGTTTGAGAATCGTTCTTTATCAGAGATTTGGGTTCTTCTCAACAAAGTCAAAAGAAGCTCATAATTGAATGAAGTCCTTCATGAAAGGCTAAAAGAGTTTGCTAATAGGGCTAGTCCTGAAGTGGTCAACTTGCCTTTTCAAGTAAGATTCTTTAAGTCGGACTGTCTTCAAATCTGCCAGCTCGATTCACAATCTCTTAAAGACTACTCTGCTAAGCATCTTGTTTGGATGGAACATCACTTAAGAACTGCTGGATACTCATCCGAGTTGAAAACTAAAGCTGCTAATCTGATTCAAGCTTATTGTGAAAAGAATATTAAAAGGTACAATCAGTTCACGAATAAGCTAAAGTCAGTTGGAGTTCAACCAGTCAGACCAACCAGCTTCACTTCAGAAAAGGATCGTGTCTTTGACAAGGAGTTGCTTCAAGATTTGGAAGAAGGTGAATTCGGAAGGGAAGACAACTGAATTCAATTAGCTCAAAAAATAATGTAATATGCTTAGAGCTTTATGAATCAAGATAGACAAATGTAGTCATATGTTCAGTCTAGAGGAACATCTATCTTGTATTCACTTGTAAATTTCTTTTGGAATCTGGAAAATGTTAAATATAATCCAGAACTTTTCTGCTATTTACTTTGCATTTCTGTTTATATCTTTTTCTTATTTATTAGTTGAGTTATCCTCTAGGTATTTATTGTTATTGTCTAACAAATAAATAGGGGGAGATTGAAAGGCATATATCATAGCCTATTTGTTTATTCGAGGATTTAACTCAACTCAAATAAGGATGTAACAAGTAAATAGTGGTTCTATCGTTAGAGAGATCTCTCCAAGTAACATATGTCAAAGGATTAAGTAACATTGTTCATCTACAAAATTGAGGACTTAATTTACTGGAGAAGCTCAAGAAATTTATCAAGCCTCGGTGATATAAATCAAGATTGTGGATTTAATCAAGTGACAGAGATCTTGTCAGGGTATCAATTAATTACAGGGATTTAATTTGAAGAAAATCAAGACATGAAGAAACATCACAGATGTTAGTCATTCATGAACCAGTACATCGAGTATCAACATTGAAGTGGTGAAATGGATTCATAAGTTTCAGTGATTTTCAGAAGATTGTCAGAAGAGTGGTTGCTGTTCAAGATTAGTATTAATTCTCTATTAATTAATTAAGTCATATAATTTAATTAAGAAAATAAATTATATCTGCAAAGATTAATTTATTTATTAATTGAATTAATTGATTAATTAATTCTGAATTATTAATTGTCATACCGAAAGTCTTTCCAAGTCTTTTTAGATTGTCTTGCCGATAGTCTTGCCAGTTCAATCAATAGTCCTACCGAAAGTTCTACCAGCTAAAAGGATTTTCTTGCTGAGCTAAAAGGATTGTCTTTCCAATTAAATCAAGGGTTGATTGAATATTAAAGAACAGAAATTGAAGAAAACAGAACATCATTCAATATCAAAATCAACTGAAGAACACAGAACAACAGAGAACTTATTGCAATTTCTTAGGACATTAATTTCTACTATTTATTGTTAAATCTAAACCACTAGAAATCCTTTTCTTGTTCTTGTGTAACTATCTAGCGGATCAAAATCCCTAGAACTTAATCTCAAATTACTTTTAGCATTTGATCCTTTTTATTTCAAAAATAGAAAAAGTTCATGTCGAATTTATTCTAGATTTGGAATAATTTATTTGAGATTAATCCCTTGTAAACGATACCGTTGTTGTAACACCTTTCAAGTTTAATAATAGTTTTATTTAACTTGAATTTTGTTTCACTTTTTTTAATTCCATTTTTTATTCGATTAAACGGTATAGTTTGTATTCAACCCCCCTTCTACAAACATATTGGGACCTAACATTGGTCGATTAGGTCGAGGGCGAGCCTATGCCTTCTTTAGTGGCCTCTAGTTTATAGGCTTCAATCCTTGGTGACTCATGGGTGACTTTTAAGGGCACTACTGCCTCGGCTCCAACATAAATAGGGTAGTTTCGGGGATAACTTTACAAGTGGTATGATAGGCCCATACTATAAGCAGTAACTCATCAACCCAAGTGTTACTCGAGTGTTCGACTCTCTTCATAAGTCCATCAAGGATAATTCGATTAACAACTTCAACTTTCCTGTTTGCTTGTGGATGAGCAACCAAGGTGAAATAAAGTTCTATACTGTTATTTTTACGGTATTCCTCAAGTTTTACATTATCAACTTGTGGCCCATTATCAATAACAAGGATGCGTGGATCCCAAACCAGCATTGGACAATTTCCAAAAGAACATGGGAAATATGATTGGTGGTTATCTTGGCTAGTGTCATAGCCTCAATCCACTTTGTGATGTAGTCCAAGGCTACCACTACTAACATCCTCTGTCCTGATGATATAGGAAATGAATCAAGTATATTCATTCCCCACATTGAAAAAAGGATGGAAATGCTAATAGATCTAAGCTTTTCTTCGGGGGGGGTTGTCGTACTATGGGGGAGTTCATATGGCATATGTCACATTTCTTCACATAAGCCTTTGCATCGGCTAACATCGTCGGCCAATAGAATCCCAATCGGGTTAACTTGTGAGTGAGGGTCCTCCCCCCCAAGTGTTGTCCACACACTACACCATAGATTGGCTTTGACAACCACATTTTTAATAACTTATCAAAAATTGTTGCAAATGAGAGAATAAATTACATATATTACAAGGACTTTTAAAAGTGTTGCAGATGCAGTGTAAAAAACGGAGGGAGTTAAAACTAGCACTCTATTGCAATAAATTTTTTAAGCCATTGTAGTATGTCCAAATTTTGGGCCCAAAATGTTGGCGGGCTTTCAAATAATTTGACTCAACAATTTTGTCGGGCTAATAAAAAATAACAAATAATAAAACAAGAAACACAAAACACGACTACCACACCCCCATATACTACCATACTCATACGCAGGACACGGCAGATGCAAGAAAAACAGAGAGTCTAATTATTCAAAGATTCAAGAACAAGATTTGAGCACAAAAAAGGTAAAACATCGACCCTTAATCCTTTTTCCCTTTCACCCCAAATCGATTGTTCATGTTCTTTAATCGAGTGTACATGCTCTTCTTTGTTCAAATAACAATTGAGAAATCTTGATTAGTTCATTTGTATATGTTAAAATCTTCTTTCTTGTCCTTAAATTACTATTTTCCAAATTATAAATAGTGTTTTTCTATTTTTGATGTTAATTATTTGTGTTTAATATAGTGTGAGTTTGAGCAATACTTTGTTCTTATGTTTGAAATTTTTATTATTATATATAAGTAGGGATAATATGAACTCTGTATGCCTTTATGTTTTCTTTGTACTCAGTTTCTTAAATTTGGGGGTTCTATATAATTCGGGAATTTATGAGATTACTTATTATTTAATTGAAACTTAGTTTATAAGATAATTACATTTATAATGGAGTTCTTGAGATTTTAGGCTTTGTAACTTTATAGAGTAGCAGGGACACATGAAATCTTTATTCTAGTGGAAGCCAATTTCACTTGGTAGGTAGATTTTAAAGAACAACTTAGTAGGTAGTTTTCACACCTAACTTTTCACTAATAAGGTTTTTTTTGTTGGTGTTTTATGACCTAAGTGTCGACGCATTAAGAAGCTAAGTTGAATTAATATTTTATGTTCTAAAGTTGAGTACTGAGATGAGCATCATAATTGAGAAAAGAAATTAATCTTTTGTAACTTGCGCACTTTGTCTTCCTAATAATCTTTTATGTAAAAAACCTTAAAATTTTATATATTTATATTTATGTAAAAAACCTTAACAATTTTAAATACTTTCATATATGTTATATATATTTTTCATATTTTAATATCTTGTCTTTATTATTTCTTACATGTCAAATCTATTTTATTGCATACATTGAACATGGAAAGGTTTAATGTGGATGTAGATTCTTTTTTTAGGACTGCTAACTTGCGTACTTTGTCTTCTTATCCATTTCAAATTATTGCTAATTTTAATTTTTCTTCTTGCTCTTTTTTGGCTGGTGGTTTGTTGCTTTATAAAGCATTATTTTTAAAAATACTCTTGTCGCCTCTGGATGGGAAATTGGGGAAAAAGTACTTTGGTCATTATTATACCAGATTTGTAAACTTATAGAGTTCATATTAATCTGTGCAGATAACTCTTTTTTTCCTACTTCTGCATAAAGTTTGCTAGTGTTCAGTTGTTTCCAACTTTAGCCAGAGGACTGGGATGATGAGAAAGATGGTGAGTGGACACCCCTAACTTTGATAATATCTTTAACAGGTAAAACTGGAACCATTTTTGACAATGTCTTTAATAATTTGTTAGTGTTTGCTAGTGTTCAGTTGTTTCCCTGAAGAAACATGAGGGAAGTACAAAGATGTATGATAGTTTCTGCTAATATTATGCTGATGTACTGTGTGATATAGGTACTTAATGATTTGTTTTGTACCCTGATTTTGTGGGCTGAGAAGAAGATTTTGAGGAAGAAAAAAAGAAAAAAAGGCTGAGGTACCCTCTATTTTTATTTATTTTGAATGATAGTAAATACATAAATATTAAAACTTGTTGTTATGGTGTATGGTTTATTGTTGTTGCATCCTTACAGTCCAACCTTCGACGATGATGAAGATGATTCCTAATTGTCCTTTATTCATGGAAAGAACAAAACTTTCTAACCACTATGTTACATATAAAAGGGTCTGCGTCAAACGTAAATGTACATGGAATTACTCAAGTTCAGGTTTGCTCATAGCCGAATAAGTTATTAAACTAGCCTGAATTCTCAGGTCTTTGTTTCTGCTTGTATTGCAATAAGTATTGTCATACTCTGCTATAAGAACTCATGTTTCTAAGTTACTAATTAAATATAGGTTATGAATCAACAATTCATTTATCTAATAGTATCTAGTAGTATTGACTCAATAGTTTATCTCAGGCTTTTGGTAATATACAATATCAGGCTTTTGGTAATGCATAATATCTGTTAGATTGTTACTAAATTATTCAGTTAAGAAATGAGACATTTTTTGTGTTTGTGTTTGCAGGATATGTTCCCCGCCATGAAATTGATGATGCTAAGTTTAACTACGAGACAGAGCAACTTGCATAGCTTTCTGCACATGATATCTCCGAATGAATTTGGCATGACAATAGAATAGTTCGGCAGAAGAATGATATTTGGCAGCGAAGAAGCTAAAAGAAGATTACTATTAGTTTTGTTCATTAGTTAATTTAGTGCAGCTATTTGCCATTTTGTATTGACTTATATTTTGAATTATTTGTATAATAATGTTGGAACAACTAGAGCTTTTGAATGGTTATTAATGGTTATAAATGATATTGATAATTGGTTTTGTGGCATAAAAATGCCTGGATTGCTCTATTTTCAATAAGATCCTATAATTTTTTTAAAAAAAATACTGTTGCAATTGAATCTAAAAATTTTCAAAATTGTTGCAATATTTGTCAAATTTGACCTTAAATTTCATTGCAATTAGACCAATTAGTGTTGCCTTAAGGTGGTTATTTAGATGACAAAAATAGCTATTGCAATGATTTAACTACGTTGCTGTAAAAAATATTTTGTTGCTATATCTGGTTTATTGCAATAATATTTTATTGTTGCTATACATGCCTTAAAATGTTGCAATAGGACCTCTATTGCATCACCACTGGATGCAAAGTCAAAATTTTGCATATTTGTTGCTATAAATTCTACTGCAACATAAATATCCCATAAGGAAATATATTTTTGTGGTTGTCATAGCCATTTTATGGTGTAGTGACAACTTCCTTCATGGGCTTCCTTAAGCGCCTCCTCTGCTTCATGAGGTCTCAAGTACTTCAAGTATGGAAGTATGAAAGACCTTTTATATATAAGGCTTTTGATCAAAGACTATCTCAATTCCCTCACCGACATGAATCGATTCCATATTGAAGAAAGAATCGAATATTCATTGATGAAAACATTCACCACATAGTCTGTGTGCCTCCCGGGAATCATCGGGGGGGGGGGGGCATCCAGTATCAAGATGAGTCTTGATTGGATAAATTCAAAAACTCACCACGCTAACTGGTGCTATAAAATTTATGACATGTATGGTAGGGGTCCTCAGGACTTGAAAGTAGATACTTCTCGGATCGGCCGCGGTGTTCTCCTATCTCGGGACATATTCCACGTACCATTAATCAAACTGAGTTAGTATTCCATTCATGACTCTCATATATCTGGCCATTGTATCATTTTCGGCCTCAAACACTCCATTGACTTGGGCAATAACAAGCATTGAGTCTTCACAAATTTTAAAGCTTTTGGCCCGTACAGCTCTAGCCAAACCTAGGCCAGCTATCAAAACTTCATATTCTGCTTTGTTTTTCGTAGTTGGGAAGGCCAACTTCAACGCATACTCGATCATGAATCTTTGAGGCTTTGCAAGACTAGGCCTGCACTAATATATTTTATTTTGGAAGCTCCGTCAAAATGGAAAAATCCAATACTTTTTTACAGTCAAGTATTCATCTTTCTTTTTCTCATCTCCTTCTAGGGTTATTACCTCCCCCCTCGACTTCTTGGTTGTTAATGATGCATTAGACCAAGAAATCTATTGATGCACGAGACTTGATGGTTGTTTGAGGCTTGTACTTGATGTCAAATTCTCTCAACTCAAATGCCCACTTGATGAGCCTTCCACTCTCTTTCAGGCTGTGAAGTATGTTCATCAAGAATTGGTCTGTCTGGACTTCAATCTTGCGGCCTTGGAATTATGGTCGCAACCTCCTCGTGTCTGTTATCAGGCAAGTTCCAACTTCTCGATGGTGGAGTAGTTCACCTCAGCTTTGGAGAGCACCTTGCTCACATTGTAGATATGTTTTTAAACTTTCTATTCTTCTTGACCTAAGACGTCACTCACTGCTTATTCAGAAACCGTAAGGTATAGGTACAGAATGTCCTCCAGACCTTGTTTGGCCAACAATGGGCTTTAGGCATGCATTTCTTCAGCTATTCAAAGTCATCTTGGCTTTCAGCAGTCCACTCAAAATTTCTTACCTTCTTCAGGGTTTTGAAAAAGGGTAGACATTTGTCTCCTGACTTGGAGATGAATCTTCCGAAAGTCATTGTTCTCCTCGTTACTTTTTGAACGTCCCTTATGGAGTGTGGTGGCTTCATGTCGAGGATGACCTTGATCTTTTTTAGGTTTTCTTCGATTCCTCTCTTCGAGACCATGTGACCCAAAAAGTTTCCATACCCAATGCCAAAGGCGCACTTAGAGGGGTTTAACATCATCCCGGGGTGCCTCGGCACTTCTAATGCCTCTCTAATATGATCAATATGGTCGGCCTTAGGTAGGCTTTTGACTAACATGTCATCGACATAGATCTCCATGGTTTTCCCAATTAGATCTGCGAATATCTTATTCACCAATCTTTGATACGTGGCTCATGCATTCTTTAGTCCAAAAGCAATAACAAGATAATATAAGACACCAATGTCAGTTATGAAAGATACCTTATGAGTGTCGTCTTTGTGCATTTTAATCGGATTATAGCCACTGAAGCCATCCATGGATAATAACATCTCGTGTCCAGCTGTGGCATCGATCAGGGTATCAATCCTTGGTAGGTGTAGCAGTTCTTCGGACATGCATTGTTCATATCAATGAATTCAATCCACATCAACCACTTCCGATTGGATTTCTTGACCATCACAGGGTTCGCCAACCATTCGGGGAATTGTACTTCCACAATAAATCCATCTACTAGACACTTCTTACCTTCTTTTTTAATGGTTTCCATGCTATTATGAGCATATGTTCTTTTCTTCTGTTTAACAGCGCTGCGAGTCCGATCGACTTCAACTTATCAGTTATAAGGTTGGGGTCAACACCAGGCATGTCAGTTAATGTCGAAGTAAACACATCACCGTTCTTTTGAAAGAACTTGTTCAGTCGGCCTTTTAGGGGATTTTCCAAAGATGCTCCAATGTATATGACCTTATTCGGGTCTAACGAGTCTAGGGGAATTGGGATCAAGTCCTCATCGGACTTCCCTTAACGCTCTTTGTTCTCACGGACTTCCATATCTTATATAGGGAGGACCTTCCCTCCGGTTCCACCAGGCCTAAGTGCAGCAACAGAGCAATTTTGGGCCATTTTCTGATCTTCTTTTTATTTTCCAACACCTTTTCTGATGGGGAACTTGAGAATCATGTGGTAGGTCGAGGACATGACCTTAAACGCATGAATTCAAGTCATTCCCATGATTGAGTTGTAGTTAGAGGTTGCCTTGATAACCTGAAAGTTCAGCATCTCTGTGGCCTCTTTTGGCTCTTTCCCAATAGTAACGGGAAGTTGAATTGCTCCGTATACATGGAACTCCACTCCATTGAACCCATAGATGGGTGCATCCAAAGAGGTCAGTTGGGAGTCATTATCTTTAGAGAACTTAAGACTGTCATGGTCCGGATCCCTGAACCTAAGTGTCATCTCAGTCTTAGCAAGCTTAGATGCATCTCCGATTATACTCATCACCTCTCTAGCATAGTCCTTTCGAGAGTTATTTGTTGATCGATAGGCCATTGGCCCTTTTGAGATCATATTGATTACTCGCCTCCGGGGCTATGGGTTACGATCTCAGTCGTTATATCTTCGATCATTGTTTCTTCGATCATTATCTCTTTTCTGGTCTCTTTCACCTTCACCCTTGGTGAATCATCCAAACTTCCCTTTTTGGATTAGATACTCAATCTCATTCTCGAGTTGTCTGTAATCATCGGTATCATGACCAACATCTCTGTGGAAACTATAATGTTGGCCCTTGTCTCTTTTCTCGGGGTCTCCCCTTAGTGGCTTCGGTCATCTAAACTCCTTATCCTTCTCAATTTCTAACAGGATTGGCTACTTGGAGGGTTTAACCTTGCGTACTCAGTAAATCTTGGCCCTTGATTCTTCTTGGGAGTGGAATCAAAGTCATTTCTAGTTCAAGGATATTTGTCCTTGGCATCGTACTCTTGTTCCATTTTCACTTCTTGTTGCCTGTGGGCATATTACTGTAAATGTCTTCTTCATGCTTTCCTCCATCTTGATATACTTTCCAGCTCTCTCATGGAGTTGTAGCATGTTTTCAGGTCACACTTGGCCAATGACATCTTAAAGAGCTCATTCTTAGTTCCTTGTTGTAGGACTATCATAGCTACTTCATCACCTATATCCAGGACCTTCAAGGCCTTTTTCTTGAATAGGATTAGATATTCTCTTAAGGATTCCTTTGTCCATTATTCGAGATTTAAAAGAGAAGCTGGACTCTTCCCGCATACTTTATCACTAATTAATTTATTGATAAAAGCTTGACTAAGACCTTTGAAGGATCCAATCAAATTGGGGGTAAACGCACTACACCATAAAACGCCTATCGTAACATTAAAAAAATGTTGCAGTAGGGGGTAAATATGTTGCTCTTGCGGGGTAAATATGTTGCTCTTGCCCCATTTATAAGCTAAGGTAACATTTTATTAAAGATACGTTTTTCAATGTTGCCTTAGGGGTCTAAGGTAACATCTCTAGTACCTAAGGCAATATCACATTTTATGTTACTATAGCTTGCTAATGCAACTAGAGGAGAGATCAGTTGTAACTTAATTTTTATGTTACCATAGAGTTTTAAAATGTTTTTTAAAAGTGGGACCCACTAGCTGACGTGACAAGTGTGGGGCCCATAGTGCTGAGTTGTCTTGATGACGTGGCCAGTGGGCCCATAGAACCTAATATAACACTTTGAAAATCTAGTGTAATATTATAACTAGCCTAATGAAACATTTTAAACATACTATGGTAACAGTTTAGGAGCCTATTGTAACACTTTAGCACAAAAAAATGAAATGCTTATTCAGTAAACTGAAAAATCCCAATTATACAATTTCATAACTGCAAAATAATGCATCCAACCCAAACATTAAACATCCAAATCTACAACCAACTGAAACGTCCAAACTAACTATAAACTAGTTCACATTCTATACTTAACAACAGCCAAAGATTATAAATTTTAAAAAGTACTACTAGAAGCTAATGCTTGAATTTGCTTCACTTTATCCTCGACTCTACCATTCGGGCCTTTCCCTTTTTATACACGTGAAGCTTTCTCTTGTAAGCTTTCTTTGTTCCCTGAAATATTAACTAACTTATTTGCAAGCAAGAAATCGGACCAACAAATAACAGTAAACATAACTAATTAAACCAACTAATTTACCAACTACAACCATCTCAAGTTTACAACTTCAAAAATAACAGTAAACACAACTAATTAAACCAACTAATTTAATCACAAAACTTGACCCTAAATCGATCAGAAGTCCACTTCCTATCAGTGTCCATTAAGCTTTTTCCAATTCTGATGTAAAATAAAAAACTGTCTTAGTAAAATAAAAAACTGTATAAAACTTCAAATTACTAATACTTTGTCTCTTGTTACTATATACATACAGAATAAGGCCGACAAGCAACAAATCTTAGGCTAAATGAAGCATGAGAAAAAAATATCATTCTGCGCACTTTGGATTGCAGAAAACAGACATGTTTAGTTAAAGATGTATAATAAAATTACCTCTTCCCTTAAACGAGCATTCTCGATCCTCAGATGCTGCTCATCAAATGACATCTCACCTAGAGCATCAGGTCCACCATAGTTGGGACAAGAAGCGTTGTTAAGATCTTCTTTGTATCTTATATTATCTGCACAGAGCTTTTCATTTTCATTCCTCAGCTGCGTGTTCTCACAACATTCATGTTGAGACTACAGCAACATATTTATGTAGGTGATTAGAAATTTTTAACAGCCAACCATGCTTCATTAAATAAATAAAAAAAATTATTACAAATATATTTAATTTGATATGTAGTGCTAAAGAATAACAATTACATGATTAGTATCACAATAATAAAGAGATATAAAATTCAGATAGAAGTAATTAATTAGTTACAAGAAGTTATTAGTATTGAGTAAATATTATGTTCTACAACAACGAGGAATATATGTCTGTGGACAAATCAAATTTATGAATGACTAAATAGCCTATCATATATGTATTACATTATCAGATGCATCCTAGCACCTTGAATTATCATCTTTGCACTACTATAAATTATAAGTTTCATCTAAAGCTTACTTAATGCTAGTTCGTAGTATCCAGACTAAATTAATTTGTATTTAAAAGAACAAATCAATAAACAAACTATTTTGATCATCCATCTTATAAACTGAAAACACAAGAGTGAAGGGGGGGCTTACAGGAACATGAGAATCTCTAGCGCTACGCTTGGCATCAGTGGCGGAAATGACGGTGTAAACAAGCACATAGATACCATGATATGGAAATTGAAATTTTCATAGAGAAATGTATAGTTATATTTAGTTGCGTACCATGATATGTTGTTTCTACCTGTTGTGATCACATATAAGAGGCTTATTTGCTTTCCGGCTTTGGTAGAAATAAGATGCAACATGTTTTTGATATATAACTAGGCCAATTCCAGTCTCGTAAATGCCTTGGCCACTATTTTCCATTAAATCAATTATGTCAGAGCTACCATAGCTACAGGAAACAAGGAACACAATCCTCTGACATGATTACAGGAGATTGAACTTACAAATCGTACGCAAAAAAACTCACTAAGAAATATGAGAGAGGATATTTACCATCCCTGGCATTCTTATACTTTTCATCATCCTGATAGACTGGTGTAGTAAACCATATAAAATACCCTTCTGGTCTGAGAATCCTGTTGAGCTCCAATAAAGGTTTTCCACCTACATATTGCAAACATAAAGGGTATTTTAACATTTCCATTGAAATTTATTGAAAACCCGATAATAATATGCAACTTACCATCGCTATGCCAATAAACTATGCACCATGAACAATGAATCAAATCAAAGGCATTTCCTGGAAATGCAAGCCTTTGTGTTCCGATGATAGCGAGAGTAGCATGGATTCCCCTTTCTAAACTCCTTATCCTTCTCAATTTCTAACAGGATTGGCTACTTGGAGGGTTTAACCTTGCGTACTCAGTAAATCTTGGCCCTTGATTCTTCTTGGGAGTGGAATCAAAGTCATTGCTAGTTCAAGGATATTTGTCCTTGGCATCGTACTCTTGTTCCATTTTTCACTTCTTGTTTCCTGTGGGCATATTGCTTGTAAATGTCTTCTTTATGCTTTCCTCCATCTTGATATACTTTCCAGCTCTCTCATGGAGTTGTAGCATGTTTTCAGGTCACACTTGGCCAATGACATCTTAAAGAGCTCATTCTTAGTTCCTTGTTGTAGGACTATCATAGCTACTTCATCACCTATATCCAGGACCTTCAAGGCCTTTTTCTTGAATAGGATTAGATATTCTCTTAAGAATTCCTTTGTCCATTATTCGAGATTTAAAAGAGAAGCTGGACTCTTCTCGCATACTTTATCACTAATTAATTTATTGATAAAAGCTTGACTAAGACCTTTGAAGGATCCAATCAAATTGGGGGTAAACGCACTACACCATAAAATGACTATCGTAACATTAAAAAAAAGTTACAGTAGGGGGTAAATATGTTGCTCTTGCCCCATTTATAAGCTAAGGTAACGTTTTATTAAAGATAGGTTTTTCAATGTTGCCTTAGGGGTCTAAGGTAACATCTCTAGTACGTAAGGCAACATCACATTTTATGTTACTATAGCTTGCTAATGCAACTAGAGGAGAGATCAGTTGTAACTTAATTTTTATGTTACCTTAGAGTTTTAAAATGTTTTTTAAAAGTGGGACCCACTAGCTGACGTGACAAGTGTGGGGCCCATAGTGCTGAGTTGTCTTGATGACGTGGCAAGTGGGCCCATAGAACCTAATATAACACTTTGAAAATCTAGTGTAATATTATAAGTAGCCTAATCAAACATTTTAAACATACTATGGTAACAGTTTAGGAGCCTATTGTAACCCTTTAGCATAAAAAAATGAAATGCTTATTCTGTAAACTGAAAAATCCTAATTATACAATTTCATAAGTGCAAAATAATGCATCCAACCCAAACATTAAACATCCAAATCTACAACCAACTGAAACGTACAAACTAACTATAAACTAGTTCACATTCTATACTTAACAACAGCCAAAGATTATAAATTTTAAAAAGTACTACTAGAAGCTAATGCTTGAATTTGCTTCACTTTATCCTCGACTCTACCATCCGGGCCTTTCCCTTTTTATACACAAGAAGCTTTCTCTTTTAAGCTTTCTTTGTTCCCTGAAATATTAACTAACTTATTTGCAAGCAAGAAATCGAACCAACAAATAACAGTAAACATAACTAATTAAACCAAATAATTTATCAACTACAACCATCTCAAGTTTACAACTTCAAAAATAAAAGTAAACACAACTAATTAAACCAACTAATTTAATATCCCAAAACTTGACCCTAAATCGATCAGAAGTCCACTTCCTATCAGTGCCCATTAAGCTTTTTCCAATCCTGATATAAAATAAAAAACTGTCTTAGTAAAATAAAAAACTGTATAAAATTTCAAATTACTAATACTTTGTCTCTTGTTACTATATACATACAGAATAAGGCCGACAAGCAACAAATCTTAGGCTAAATGAAGCATGAGAAAAAAATATCATTCTGCGCACTTTGGATTGCAGAAAACAGACATGTTTAGTTAAAGATGTATAATAAAAGTACCTCTTCCCTTAAACGAGCATTCTCGATCCTCAGATGCTGCTCATCAAATGACATCTCACCTAGAGCACCAGGTCCACCACAGTTGGGACAAGAAGTGTTGTTAAGATCTTCTTTGTATCTTATATTATCTGCACAGAGTTTTTCATTTTCATTCCTCAGCTGCGTGTTCTCACAACATTCATGTTGAGACTGCAGCAACATATTTATGTAGGTGATTAGAAATTTTTAACAGCCAGCCATGCTTCATTAAATAAATAAAAAAAATTATCACAAATATATTTAATATGATATGTAGTGCTGAAGAGTAACAATTACATGATTAGTATCACAATAATAAAGAGATATATAATTCAGATAGAAGTAATTAATTAGTTACAAGAAGTTATTAGTATTGAGTAAATATTATGTTCTACAACAACGAGGAATATATGTGTGTGGACAAATCAAATTTGTGAATGACTAAATAGCCTATCATATATGTATTACATTATCAGATGCATCCTAGCACCTGGAATTATCATCTTTGCACTACTATAAATTATAAGTTCCAGCTAAAGCTTACTTAATGCTAGTTCGTAGTATCCAGACTAAATTAATTTGTATTTAAACGAACAAATCAATAAACAAACTATTTTGATCATCCATCTTATAAACTGAAAACACAAGAGTGAAGGGGGGGCTTACAGGAACATGAGAATCTCTAGCGCTACGCTTGGCATCAGTGGCGGAAAAGATGGTGTAAACAAGCACATAGATACCATGATATGGAAATTGAAATTTTCATAGAGAAATGTATAGTTATATTTAGTTGCATACCATGATATGTTGTTTCTACCTATTGTGATCACATATAAGAGGCTTATTTGCTTTTCGGCTTTGGTAGAAATAAGATGCAACATGTTTTTGATATATAACTAGGCCAATTCCAGTCTCGTAAATGCCTTGGCCACTATTTTCCATTAAATCAATTCCGTCAGAGCTACCATAGCTACAGGAAACAAGGAACACAATCCTCTGACATGATTACAGGAGATTGAACTTACAACTCGTACGCAGAAAAACTCACTAAAAAATATGAGAGAGGATATTTACCATCCCAGACATTCTTAGACATTCTTATACTTTTCATCATCCTGATAGACTGGTGTAGTAAACCATATAAAATACCCTTCTGGTCTGAGAATCCTGTTGAGCTCCAATAAAGGTTTTCCACCTACATATTGCAAACATAAAGGGTATTTTAACATTTCCATTGAAATTTATTGAAAACCCGATAATAATATACAACTTACCATCGCTATGCCAATGAACTATGCACCATGAACAATGAATCAAATCAAAGGCATTTCCTGGAAATGCAAGCCTTTGTGTTCCGATGATAGCGAGAGTAGCATGGATTCCCCTTTCTAGAGCGAACTGTATTTGAGCTTCATATTAATCTTTTGGATGAATGACATTGTAATGACCTCTTTGTCTAGCATATAGCCTCCATAGCAAATGAAAATAAGTTATTACTTTCTCATATTCTGAGACAGGGAGAGAGAGATAGAGAGAGAGAGAGAGACCGAGAGAGAGAGAAAGGGAGAGAGGGGGAGAGAGCGAGAGAGAGAAACTAAACACACAACTGCGCACGCACAAGCACGCAAAACCCAAATAAAATAAACCCTAATTAAAAAGTACCTTAAAACATGCCTTCAACTGCAAACCCAAACACGAGCCCTTAAAATCAAAGAGATCGAGAGCATTTAGATAAATAATTGAAGTTTAAAAATCCTAATTGAAGCACCGAAGAGTCGATCCCCAATTCAATTGAACTTAATTATAAAAGCAAATCTCTATTTACTTACTAGAGATTGATAATGGTGGCGAGTGAAGGATAAAGTTAAGCGAGATTGATAATGATAGAGACAGTTTAGCGAAAGAGAGAGAGGTTAACTAGAGAGAGAGGTGAGCGAGAGAGAGAGAGAGAGAGAGAGAGAGAGAGAGAGAGAGTTTGAGTGTCTGAATTGTAAGAAAGTCAGTCAGCAAGAGAGAGTATCTGAGTGTGTCCGAAAAATTTTGAATTGTCTGAAATATTGGGCGGCTCGAGACCAATAATTTTACCGCTTCTAAGCCAAAAATAACTTGCCGCTCTGTCCAAACGTTCCTTTATTTTATATATTTAAATTTTATTGTTTTATTAGTATTTTTATAATTAAAGGTTAAAAAGTTATTTTAACAAAAAATTAATTACTTACATATATTTTACTACAAATATAAATCATATATTTACAATATTTCATATTATATATCTTTAAAAGTTATATATAAGTGCTTATAATAACATTCTTGTAAAATTAATTTAAAGTAATATTTAAGGTTAAAAATTATTATATTTATATTTTGGTACTCTAAACTAACACTTTTACAAATATGTTGCAAGCTGCAACACTTTATAGCTAATGTAACATCGGGTTTTTGGCAAAGATAACATAAAAATTATAATATTATATTAGAGCATAAGTAGCATAGCTAGGGTAACATATTCGGGTAACATTTCTCGAGAGTGGGTTGCGATAGGTCATGTATGGTCTAGTGACGGTTGTAATACCTTGTGGCTATGCCGGATAGAGTTTGGGGAAGGCTTGATACTTAATAGCGTCATTCACGGGATGCATCAATCGGGCATTGGAGAACATCCTTACATGATTCGTGGGGCCTCCTGTACCATCATATGCCTTGATGGTTGACATCTTGAACTTCCTTGAGATGCATGCGTTCATGATATCTTCAGTAAACGGGGGGTTTGGATCATCGGGATCTCCTAGGGATATCAAGTCAATTGGATCGGCCCTTGGGGTTGTGATCCTTTGTCTTTGTATTGGACCTTCCAGGTCTATAATAGGAGAAAAATCCCTTGGGCTCACTGTCTGTTGGGGTCTTGGCGTCTGGTGCATCTCCATTTCATGCTTCAACCTTTGTATCTCGGCTTCATGAGCCTTGATCCTCTATTGTATACCTCGGGGAATCGTCCCTTGGGTGCTACAGGGATATTGATAGCTCTTTGGTTAAGCCTCCTTGCTAGCACGCCTCCTCCTTGGGGTAGTCTCCACCTCCGATGAACCATAATCTCTATCAGAGTAATGTCTAGAGAATTTTTGATCTTCGGGGATAAGGGCCATGCCACGAATATATTGGGGCGTCTACCCTTGTCCTTCTCCTTGGCGTGAGAGCCCACTTTCTCCAACCTCAAGGTACTTTAGCATCCCATATGGAGTATCGGTGGTTGTCGAGATCACAATAGTAGAAAATTCATACCCAACGGGTAGAGAATTCAGCGGTGCTTGCAGCGGTTGGAATTGGAGATTCGTCCCTACGAGGGGATCTGAAATTGGGGGATTCGTCCTTATCAGTTGTTCATTCTGTACAATATGGATTTCTCTCCTTCCACATGCGGAGGTTTAAGGCCTCAAATATGGACATATTCACCTCCTTATAGTGGAGAAGTACTCACATCCCACTCACGGGATCCCGTCCCTCAAATTCTTGTTCTTAGAGAATTCGACCCTTGAACAGAGGTATATGTGGGCTACTCTCCAATAATGGTGGTTGAGAGATTCATTTCCTCATTAGGAGAACTGACAACTTGAGTCGTGGCTAGTGGATTTTAATCGTTTTGTGGTCCCAAATATTATTGGAGTTTCCGAATGTGTGATTCATGAGCACGAATGCTATCATTTATGGTTTGGGCATCCCTTAACATCTTCGGGGTAAAAACGGCTTTTGACAACAGGGTTCTTTACTCGACCATCTCCTTCTATTGATGGCCTCTTTCGTTAGGTGATCTCTTCAGCAGGTGAACGATCATTGTTCTGGATATATAGGCCTCCCATAAAGCAGGTTAGTGGTGGCTGGAATCACAGTTGTAGACATCTGAAATCCAAGTGCGCAAGTGCCTATGAGAGCATGCACCATCAACAATTGAAATTTGGCTCCTTGAGTTACATTAAGTGGGGAATTTATCCATTGAGTTGATAGTTGGACCGCAAGGATCTCCGTTCCTGAAAATTCTCCCCCTTGAGTGTTGAGGGTGGAATACAGTGGATTTTGAGTGTTCCGTATCTTTTTCATAGTTATTTTCTTCTTCCCACAGAAGGTGCTAAATGTTATGGATAAAAAAATAGGTTATATCTATTATACATATTTAATGATAGGGTTCATGAACTCAAGGCCTTCAATGGCTGTGCTTGTGTTTCATGGCTTAAATCTGCCTTAACAAGATGTCTACGTATCTCTGTATAATTAGAGAATCAATCCAAGATGTAATTCTAAATGGATGGGTGAAACCATTTATATAGATGTTGAATGTCCATGTATTGGACTAGGGTTAGGAAACTTTGTGAGCAATTCTCCGTCTTTGAATGGACATTGGAGTGCTAAAATATAGGAAGCAAATTTCTTTTAGGTTTAGGTGTCTTGGACGCTACTCTTCACATATTGTATCCTTTATTGGACACATTTAATGAGCTGTTAATTTATCATATTTATTAATTTTATAATTAATAAATAATTAGGATTTCAGGTCTCATTAATTGGTCTTAGTCATTGGACCACACTATTTCTATTTAATAGAGCATTAATTACGCTTTCTGGCCTACTTTAGCCCATATTAATATACATGTAAACCTGCCGGGGATATTTATTTTCATATACAAGTTACATGCATGCTATATAATATTTTAATGTGATATTTATTAACTTTAAAAAGAATAACAATAAACTAATTATGTATGCATGCAAGACATGTTAAATGGCTAACTTGGATAAGGATTATAAAATTTAATATTCGTGAATTGATTATCTGTTTATGCTTATTTATGTGAATTGGTTTCATATTTCCTAACCATGTACATATTAAATGCTTTTGTTATAATTATGTTAAATTGCAGCGTGTGGGTCTGTGGTCACTCCTTTTTAAAATTAAGTGAATATTTATCCGTAAGTACGTGTACGTGATTAAGTGTGAATAATTAATTGTTTTGTGTTTTGTAATTTAAATATTTTTAGGATGGTTAGTGTATTAATATTTGGTGTGCAGTCGACTTTGACCTACGCACTTTTTAACTTTTATTTTTGAAAAAAATTTGATACTCTTTTTTGAATTTCGTATAAGATATAAAATTTTTGTTTCAGACTGTATAAGAAATTATATACGAGAATCTTTTGTAACCCAGTCTCTACGTTCTGAACTCGTTCATAATTTAAGTTGTAGTTCCAAACTAGCCTTAGATACCCTTAGTAGGCGCACAAGTGTGCAACTTTAGATACGAGTTAACGGCGCATAATTATAGAACTTTAGATCTTTAGACGTCGACCACTAGCGAAGTGTGGTGTATAAGATGGCGAAGTGTGGTGTATAAGAATAAGAATAAGATGTCGGCCATAGGCAAAGTGTGCCTGTAAAGTATGAATGTGGTATTTATAAGAATTACACTTCTGTTTTTAAATTTTGTATTTTTTTAAAAAAAATCTTAAACTTTGGGTTGGATTTATTATTAAAAATGTTTTGCAACTTATTATTATATTTTCAGGAAAAAATGTTTTCATAAAGCACCTATTGATTTTCGAGGATTATAGTTAGTCAATCTATTACTTGTTGAAATGTGTAGCTCACTCTTTTATGATATTTCAGGTTTGCAGTTTATTTTAATTAATTTTTTAGGATTTGAACCTTTACGAATACAATACATGATTATGTAATAATATGCTTTTTTAACCTCAGTTTTTGGTACACTCAAGTTTGATTCTATATAATTACATGAATATAATTTATTGATTATATATTATCATCCTATTTTTAAATTTAATAGTAGTTTTGATTTTACAGAACTAGTCAATAAAATTTTCCCCTGTCATTAAAATACGGGTATATAAGGTAAAGTTTCATGCAGATGGTAGCCTCGAAAGGTGCAAGACCAGGTTAGTGGCTGAAGTCTATAACCAAAAATATGGTATAGATTTTGCTGAAACATTTTCCCCTATCATTAAAATGACCACTGTTAGATGTATTATAGCCTTAGCAGCAAGTAAGAAATGGAAATTATTCCAGTTATATGTGAATAATGTATTTTGGCATAGTGATTTGATATAGGAAATGTATATGAAGGTCCGAGAGTGGTATCCCAACCCATTGAACAAAGTTTGCAGGTTGAGAAAGTCTATATATAGTCTGATACAACCTTCAAGAATGTGGTTTAATAGATTAACAAATGAATTGTTATCTCAGGGATTTGTTCAGTTCAGGAATAATTATGGTCTCTTTATTCATGAAGAAGGTAGTAATGTTACCATTCATGCAGTTTATGTTGATGATTTATAGTCACCGGAAGTAATGAGGTACATATAACTTATGTTAAAAAGTTTCTGGATGACACCTTCAGCATTAAGGATTTACCGTTGTTGCACTATTTTCTAGGAATAAAAATTACTTATCTGGAAGATGGTATTGTTCTTAGTTAACAGAAGTTCACAAAAGAACTACTACAAGTACCTTGTTTGGATTTAAGTAAGAGAGCAATTACTCCACTACCTGTTAACTTGAAGTTATATGTTGATACTGGAGATTTGTATTCAGATCGAGAACTCTACAGATCCTTGGTTGGTAAACTCAATTTTCTCGGACAAGGTACAGACAAGCTATAGACAAGTTGACATTACAAGCCTTTTCAGACTCAGACTGGTATCTTGTCCTGATTCAAGGAGGTCAGTCACAGGTTATGTCTTTTTACTAGTAAAGTCACCAATTTCCTGAGAATCTAAAAAGCAACCAACAGTTTCAAGGTCTAGTTCTGAAGCTAGGTATAGGGCCATGATTTCTGCGGCTTCAGAAGTAACTTGGACAGTCAGACTATTGAAAGAATTGGGAGTATTCAACTTGGCCCCAGTTACACTACAATGTGATAATCAGTCAGCTATTCATATAGCTAAGAATCCTATATTCCATGAACGTACAAAGCATATTGAGGTTATTGTCACCGTACTAGAGATAAAGTACCAGAAGGGTTGATACAACTTTCATTTCTTCCTACTTATAATTAGTTGGCTGATGTATTAACCAAGAGCATTCCTTCTTCTCAGCTCAAGTTGCTTACTGGCAAATTGGGTCTTCATGACTTGTCAGCTCATGTAACTTCCAAACTTGAGGGGGCTGTTAAAGATATGGATCAAGATACAACGTCAGCCCAATATAGAAGACCACATAAAATTAGTTGAAGGTCTATTTTAGTCATATGTCCAGTAATTAGCCCATTAGTTAGAATAGTTGTAAGTTAGTTAGCGTAACAAACTTTCATGCTCTTTTCTAATTTTGTATATAGTTTATAACTTTCAGTCATTTCTTGTAATTTTTACTCAATAGAATCAATACAATTTCTTCATCTTCTCCAAGAAATCAACAAATTACTTTATGTATTCCAAGTTATGTTATGTAGCAGGAAAATGTTGAACTTGTGGAGGCACTTGTTTGTTGATGTATATATAGTAAGACAATATTTTTTTTTGCTAACCAGTAACCACTAAAAGACAATGTTGTCCCATAGGTTCATTTTATGGTTTTGTTTAATCAGAAAATTTGTGCAGTTTTATAGCTTGGTGGTATAAATTACCTTAGACTTTAGTTGCAGCAGAAACATATTCGAATTAAATGAACTTGTTGAGTATCATAAATTGGAGTAGCAAGAAATCAGCATCCGGACACTAGATTATAAAGTTCACTCTGAGGAGTCCAGTGGTCAGGCCTGTACTCCGATGTGTAAGACACAAGAATTTCCGGGATAAACTTCAGATAATGAACTAGTCTTAATAACATAACTCGGAGGACAAAGTAAGCAAGCATGCTCAACTTCAAATGCACACTTCTCAATAACAAACACACACTAATTGGATCTTTTAGCGTGAGGAGCCCAACAACTTACAAATGTACTCTCTCCGTCCCATTGAATTATTAGTACTATTCAAATTATGTGAGGAAGTATTTGAACAATGTTAACAGTCCAATGGGACCGAGGGAGTATGAATTAATAAGAATTGTGGTCAGTCTTGCCTTCTGCAAACAGAGCTGTAAATAAATATGGTGAAAATAAAAAAGAGATGATACAATGTATTCTGAAATATTGTCACCAAGAATGCAAAGACAAAATTTTGAAATAGCAAGAAGACAATGATGATACACTTCTCTCATAGTTGTTGTACTCCCGAGCTTAAAAAATATAAAGAACTTGATATAATGGTAAAAAAACAAGCAAAATTGGAATCACGAGGAGATGCTGTATTTTAAGCCGAGATTGTTGCTCATAACACTGAAAAACCTCATTTTGCTCTCTAAAAGTATGTAGACATTATACTTATTGGGATAGCAGTAACAGCAACACTTGTAATCACCAAAATGTGCACAGTACTACACTTGTAAGTAGCAATTCCCTTGACAGCCAGAATATGTTAAACATGCTCAAAATAGGTTGCGACATTGCTAGCTGTCTAACTCCAATAATGACTGCTACTCCCTCTGGTCTTCATTCACTTCTTTACGATTTCTTTATAAAGTATATTTTCATAATTTAATTTTAAATTTTTCTCCTTTTAGAAAAATTTTAACATTATATTTTAATTTAGAAAAAAAATATTTAAAATATTTAAATAACTACATTATATAAAAATTTAAAGTGTGTGCCGAGTCCCTCCATAAATATAAAAAAATGGATGGGATACATATTTTGAGTAGATATAGATTCTGTCATAACATTGATGTTTGATATGTTCACCGGTGAACTACCAATTCACAATATATGAATGTAGACACTGTGCACGTTTCTTTAAACGGGATTTCTATGGTGTGCCTATGTGCACATGCTAAGTATAAAATTCTAAAAATTCAACTTATTTTGATTGGCTTATATATCTTTATAATGATGAACCATGCATTTACAACAACCACACCAATCAAAATGCAGCAAAATTCTAAATTTTAGAGTTTAACATATGTCCATCAGCATACACTAGACAAACCTTTCTTTAAAATACGCAACTAGTGAATTGATCAAAGAATTGACATATATTAATCCATCTTAAAGGAAATAAGTGAAACTTAATCTAGGATTTAGCGGTTAAGAGGAATTTTGAGGAATATTAAGCATCAATTACATAGATTCCTAATTATGACATCTTATAATTTGGCATATTAAAATGTGATTGACTGGATCCTTGACATTTTAAGTCATAAACTTGCTTCAACATGTTGTACACCTGCACTAACATGTCTATAAAACCACATGAAAATTAATACTGTTATATAAATCGCTAGGATAGATTTGTGGGGGGTGAAGGGGACAAAAATAGGCAGAGGTGTGTGCATTTTGTTTGAAACTTGCCCCCAACATGTCAGATCTTTGCATCAAAATTTAACTTTTGTGCAACAGCATGATCATATTTATCAATGTCTATTTGAATATAGACTAATGTCTGTCTAGTTTTTGTAGCAAGTTCATCCTGATATTTTTGTAATTTAGTTTTAAGCATTCCATGAACTACTAGAAATTAGATCATGTTTGATCATTCATTTTCTTCTTCCTTTTTTTACAGTTACACCTACTCACGCATCCTCCCTGTTTTTGATAAAATTTGAATTCTCGACATCTTGTAAAGCGAGAAAGGAAGATACCGATTACCTGGACAAATTGGTTGGAAGCTAGCATTCCCGTTGACCAGATTAAATTCACATGATTCAAACGGTTCAAGTAATGGTACAAAATCACCGACCACAAAGCTACAGTACTCAAGAACAAGTTTATATGTGTATAAAAATAACTAACTGATCTAGCTCATAGGTTTTTCGTTCAGTATATATCTGAAAATACCTAATCTAGCTTATAATATTGTTGAACTTATCAGATTGTATTACAAGTCTCCGTCATTCATGGGCCACTAGATATTGCAGTTTTTCTTGGACCAAACAAGGGATATTAATCAAATCAAGGCCTTCTAAATTAAAACACATTTAGTATATTTTTTTTCTGAATAGCACTTCATGAAGAATTTCGAAAGTATGTGATGTTTGTTTCTGGATATTTTGGTATCACAAACAAAAGTAGAAATATCTAGCATTTTAAGACCACAGTTGTCCTATTGTCTGTCATTCCAAAACTAAAATTTTCTGCCCATGTGAAGTTTTCTTGGACATGTTACTCTGTAGATATCCTTGTCCTCAATAATGACTCTTTCTAGCTGGATCTACCATCAGAATATACATGGGATTTGATCAGACCTGTATATGTTAGTCATTGGTGAATATCTGGATTTGGTTCTTTTAGTTAAAGATATGCAACGTATACTACCAAATTCGCAAAGTGCTTTCTAGTCTTGTAGCATTGTAAAAGCAAGTGCAGAGTGCTAAACATTGCGGGTCATGTCTTTCCATGTTTTGTCTTTTGCATTATGTTTCGCAACAGATAACGTTCTTACCTGAAAGAGCTGGAGAGAAATCTAGCGAAGAAGCTTTCGGAGATAACGGGATAGTGTATTCTGTCATGTACACCAGAACCAAAAACAACAATAGCATTACGGGACAGTGTATTTGGATTTCATCTGCAGGATTGTTAGAGTATAGAGTGATTTGGAACTTTCCCGCTTTACAAAAAAATTGGTATATTTGACATGGATCGTAACTCTAAAATTATCACAGATTTGCAATGATCGCCATTAAAAGTTGCACCTACATCTTCAATATTGTTAATCAAAATGTGAAACTTCGACCTCTTATAGTCCCATGCACGGAAGCCTTGGATATAGACGAACAAGTCTTGCACTTAGAGTCCGAGACACGCGAGAGCCTCAAAATTTTTAAATCACCTATGTATAGAATTATAAATTTTAAGTTTTAAGTCTATATATACAGTAGGGTCCCTTAGTTAAACTGATTTCGAATAAGGTTCTCTAGACTTCGGGGCGGCCCCTGGCTTAAGTGTTACGGATAAGAAAAACTTCTGATGAGGCTTCTGTTTGTCTAAACATAGCCCTCCTGGTCTCCTCCAGGTTCCATAAGTTTCATGTATATAAAATTGTGTCCACGTATCAACTAATTAGATGCATGTTGCATCTTTTCGTTAAATATATATGTCTCAAATTCTTTTGGTACCTCCACGTATATGTTTATGCAATTTTTGTTTTTGACGAGAGATTGGCCAAACCATTTCTCCAAGAGCCAAACCACCCTGGAGAACTCTACGTCAATATAAGTGTGAAACAAACCTTTGTGTTTTTCTTTTCGAATTTCCCCATTAGCTCATGTATCCGGTCCTCCTTCGGAAACCACGAACCACAGCAAAGCATTAAAGTCTCCATAGATTGAATCTTATATATATGATTGAATCTGCAACTTATTCTGAGCATTGAATCTATGCCAATTTTAGTACACGCAGTAGATCGTATACAAAAATGGGAAATTATGAACCTATAATTGTAATACAATCAAGTGCTGTTGCCAGCTTCTTGTTCGTGACGAGTCATTGTATTTTTATGGGTGGCGATCACGAAAGTATGAATGAGCTAGAGTACATATACTTCTTAATGGAGTTGAAATGAGCTCATATTCGATTTTCGTAAATTTGTATTGATCGATTTGGTTGCTAATATTAGAAAACTGCACGTCATATATTTTCTTTAGGGTTATTATACGGAATATACATCAAACACCGGAATTATTGAAATGTGAGAGAACTCGTCATACTTGTAAGGAAAATGTTTGGTATACAGAATTTTATATCAATTTTTTGTAAAATATATTATGTAGTGGATTTTAATTGATATGGATCTACATATATTTATATCAACAAATCCAATTAAAATATCCCTAACATTTTTTGTTTTAAGTGGGAAACTAAGAATTACCCTTAACGATATAGCACCCTTGCTTGGCTTAACCTCGCATACAGTTAAACCTCTATAATATAATATGGTTAGAAACAAGAAAAAATATTACTTTAACGAGTTTATTATTTATCGGGAATAAATATACATTGTGTTCATTTTGTTGGTATCGGAGAAAAAATATTATTTTAACAATTTTATTACTTTATTGATTGTAATTACTTCATTGATGTTCAACTATATAAGCTGAGCACGAACACTTGTTCAAACTCGTTACTAAACTAGCCAAGTCGAGTATATACTTTATTCGATTGGAGCTCGGCTTGATTTGCTTAAATCGGTTTTGCTTAGCTCAGTGAATAAAATAACTCAACTTGTCTATTTAAACTAGGTCGAACTCGGACAAAAAATAGAAATTATCAAACATAAATGAGCTGCTCGATTTCTTACGAACTCGAACTTCAACTTATTTATTAAATACCTAAATTGACTCGGCTCAAATTAACCTTACTCATTACTCCCTCCTCATTACTCCCTCCGTTCCTAAAAACATTTTCTATTTGTATTGGACACGTTTGGCAATGCACATTTTTAATTGTTAATATCTTTAAATTCGTATTAGTATTAAATATAAAAATTTCACTGTATTAAAGTACTGATAAATACGAATCCAACGAGATCACTCATGACTATGTTTAATATTATAGATTAGACGTAAATTAGTAGTCAATTGATTACCGTGAATAGTATCGAAAGTCAAAAGAGGAAACGTTTAATGGGAAGGAGGGAGTATTTGTTAGATAAAAGTTTTTTTTTATGTTGAAAAGGGTTTTGTGTTGTCTTGTGTGAGGGGCAGACAGTAATCGACATGATCCATCCACTCAATTCCACATTCGTTCCTCTCTATTTTTGACTATTTTTTGACTTGTCTCCTAAATAATTTTTGTAGCCACGTGGGTTTCATGTGATACACATGTATTTACCTCAAATCCATATGGCAAACCACGTAAATTTATTTCTCTTTACAAAATATATGCAGTTCTTGTCTTCTTCAACGTTTTTTAGCTATCATAGGTAGTTTGATGTCCATTCTACGCAGTTTTGCAAATTAAATATGTCACCTTTCACAATAGAATGTTTATCTATAACTAAATATGTGGGGGATGCAAATTGAATTTTGAGATTGCTAGATAGATGATGGCCATAAGAATTGTTTACTTAATATATATTGTGATGGTTACGGATTTGATCGGTTATCACAAGATATTAATTATGGCTGATTTTCTGAAATTATTGATATATATCTCTTATTTCATCATCATAAGGAGCTTTAGTTTTCAGAAAATACGGTTTATCTAATGTTTTCTTCTTTTTTTAAAATGGTGGTTTATTGAATGTTTTCTTTGAGCTACGAACTGCAACTAATGATGATTGAGCAGATTAGCCATTGTTTTCTTTACGACGATTTCAGAATATTTGCAAAGATGATGATTTACTGTCATTTACTTATCAACATTGTAGTCACAAGAATACAACTAATTTTGTCCTTGAGCGAGTACCCCCACAGCGTTGACGACTACTTTTGGAGTCATTTAACAATTTTTACTTTAACATATTGGACTCTTGTGCTCATCCATTATCGTGGATTCTACTTTGTGATTACAAGCAGATAATGTGCAAAACTTTCTCTTTTGTTTTACTATCTTAATTAAGAGAGTATTCACTAACATACATTGATTTTAAATGATAGATGTCAAATAATACGATTTGAGTTGTTTCATATTTTCATATTTATATTAATATTTAAATATTTTGGGATTTCAAACAAAATTCAAATCCAAATTCTTTATCAAGTTATTTGATTTAATTTAGAATTTCAAATGAAGTCCACTGCAAGAAAGTCGGGATATTTTTCGACCAACTAAAAAGGACTGCGGCTAAAAATTTGGTCGAGTTTATGGGGCACGGGTAAATTCGACCATTTACGGTTGAATTAAGGAGCAGTCGTTTTTGAACGGTCGAATTCAACACTTAAATTTAACCGATTCTTTGTTCGGTCGAATTTAGCAGCTAAATTCGACCCATTTTTTATTTGGCCGAATTTAGTACTCTATCAAAAAAGGGGGAAACTTCCGACTAATAACTTCGACCATTTTTTGGTCGAATTTAGTAAATGTTTGGGCGGAAAATATCTCGCCTTCTTTCAAAATGAATGAAAATCACAAATTTGCCGCTAAAGAAAATGCACCAAAAGTTTTTTCACCAATATCAACCAAAAATGATAGAATTTAGCTAAATGCAACCTAAACTAGTTGAAAATTTCTAATTTTTTTTAAAAAAAGAATATTTTTTAAATGATTGGTATATATCATGTAAAGAAAAAGTTTAAATTGAAGGATACTTTCATTGTTTAAAAAAGATTATTTAGGAATATATGGAGATATATACATATATATATATATAATATAAGTATGTTGAATTTCTATTTGTGTCATATTTGATAAAAATTAAAAAAAATATTAATTAATTAGAACAAATTCAAAAATAATAGTTATATCAAGAAGACATATGCTTAAATATAAATTTACAGAACATGCCATCAAAGTGATAAAAAAATCTTCTAATTAAATAATTATAAAGAACAAGTTTTCATAATTAAACATAAAGTTTAGGGTAGAAATTAAGGTTATATTATTTATTTTTAAAGAAAAATGTTCTAAGTAAATCAACCATACTAAGAAGAAGATTGTCAAAAATGAAGAGTGTACATAGAAAATAATTTACTTATATACTCCCTCCGTCCCAACAATTTATTTACACTTTCCTTTTTGAGATATCTCATCCAATTCTTTAAATTTCAAAACTTATCAAAAATAGTTTTTTTTTCTCTTTTGCACTACTTTATACATATTTCTTAACCTGCGTGCCCAAATCAAATGTAAACAATTGGTCGTGACGGAGGGAGTATTAAAAATTAGTAATAAATATTGGTCCAATGATTGGCTGTCAAAATAGCAAACTAAAAATGTTTATTTTTTTCTAAAAAAATTTGCATACCAATAAAATAAATAGATCTTAACATCCGTACGGTTGGATTATTCATAAATATTTTTAAAAAAAATAACATAAATATGGGAGTAAATACTAGTTGGAAGTATTATTCAAACTATTGGTGATGGTTAAAATAACAAACAAAATAAATTTATTTTTTTCTAAAATTTTATCATATCACAAAAATATTTATATTTTGACATCCGTACAGTTGGATCATTCATAAATATTTAAAAAAAATCAAAACATGAATATTAGACTAAACACTAGTAAGAAGTACTAGTCCACTACAAGAAATTTGCAATCAGACAACGGTTGACAGACAACGGTTAAAAAAAACCATCGTCCTAAAAAATCATACAACGATGAATTGATTTTATAGAAAAAACAGTTGTGTGAGCTCCAGAACAAACAACGGATATCCATCTTTTTTAAACTGTTGTACAAGTTGTATTCTCACATCGAGTCAAATAACGGTTTTTTAAATATAGTGTTGTTGTAGATCTTTAACACAATGATTACAAACCGTTGTTACTTTGTTAACGTATAGGGATATAAGACAGCGGTTTTGACATTACATTGTGTAATCTAGACAACGGTTTTTCAGAAAGATTGTCCTCTAAACCATCAAACAACGGAATAAAAACAGTTGTCTGAGGAATTTCAATGGGTATCACGTATTGAGGTGGCAGCACGTGATAGGTGGTAAAACATTCACAAGGATTGCTGAGGTGGCGAAATGAGAACCATTTAATGAAATGAGATTTGATATCGGCCGTTAGATCGAAAAATAGCTCATGATCTTATACAACAGTTTTATGTTAAACCAAAAGTGTTGTCTTAGTCGGTCTCATACAAGCTTTTAGATATTACGTTGTGTAATTCACACAACAGTTTTTGGAATGGTTGTCTTAGAAACCTTCATACAACGGAATAAAATAGTTGTCTGAAATAGATATTTATAATTTCAATGGGCACCACCTGATGAGGTGGCACCCCATGATAGGTTGTAAATATTTTACTCGGATTGCTGAAGTGTCGGAATGACAGCCTTTGATTGAAATGAGATTAGATATTAGTCGTTAGATTGAAAAACACTGATATGCTTACACAACGGTTTTATAATTAAAAAAAGCGTTGTCTTAGTTTATCTTTACACAATGGTGTTTCAAGGAAACCATTGTAAAAGTATTACTGTATAAAATGAGATTCCCGTTTAACAAGTTAAATTTTTAAATAATTTTTTCTACAATCCAACCGCACGGATGTTAAGATATATCAATTTTAGTCATATGAAAAAATTATTAAAATTTTTTAAATTCATCTTGCATGTCAGGATTAGAAAAATATAGTAAAAGTACCACTCCCAATAACGAGACTCGTTCCCAATTTACAAGATTACTTTTTATAATGATTTTTTCGACGATCCAACCGTACTAATGTTAAGATATATCAATTTTAGTCATATGAAAAATTTATTAAAAATTTTGAAATTCAACTTCCATGTCAGGATTAGAAAAATCTAGTAAAAATATCACTCTTGACACCGAGACTCGTTCCCGATTTACAAGATTATTTTTAAAATGATTTTTTCGACGATCGAACCGTACGGATGTTAAGATATATCAATTTTAGTCATATGAAAAAATTAATAAAAATTTGAAATTCATCTTGCATGTCAGGGTTAAAAAAATCTAGTAAAAGTACCGCTCCCAACAACAAGACTCGTTCCCGATTTACAAGATTAATTTTTATAATGATTTTTTTCGACGATCCAACCGTACGAATGTTAAGATATATCAATTTTAGTCATATGAAAAAATTATTAAAAAATTTGAAATTCATCTTTCATGTCAGGATTAGAAAAATCGAGTAAAAGTACCACTCCCGACAAGGAGACTCGTTCCCGATTTACAAGATTAATTTTAAAATAATTTTTTCAACGATCTAAACGTACGGATGTTAAGATATATCAATTTTAGTCGTATGAAAAAATCATTAAAAAATTTGAAATTCATCTTGCATGTCAGGATTAGAAAAATCTAGTAAAAGAACCACTCCCAACAACGAGACTCGTTCCCGATTTATAAGATTAATTTTTAAAATAATTTTTTCGACGATCCAACCGTACGAATGTAAAGATATATCAATTTTAGTCATATGAAAAAAATATGAAAAAATTTGAAATTCATGTTGCATGTCACGATTAGAAAAATCTAGTAAAAGTACCACTCCCGACAAGGAGACTCGTTACCGATTTAAAAGATTATTTTTAAAATAATTTTTTCGACGATCCACCTATACGGATGTTAAGATATATCAATTTTAGTCATATGAAAAAATTATTAAAAAATTTAAAATTCATCTTTCATGTCAGGATTAGAAAAATCGAGTAAATGTACCCCTCCTAACAACGAGACTCGTTTCTGATTTACAAGATTAATTTTTAAAATGATTTTTTCGATGACCCAACTGTACGGATGTTAAGATATATCAATTTTAGTCATATGAAAAAATTATTAAAAAATTTGAAATTAATCTTGCATGTCAAGATTAGAAAAATCTAGTAAAAGTAGCTCTCCCAACAACGAGACTCTTTCCCGATTTACAAGATTAATTTTTTAAATGATTTTTTCGACGATCCAACTCTACAGATGTAAAGATATATCAATTTTAGTCATATGAAAAAATTATTAAAAAATTTGAAATTCATCTTGCATGTCAAGATTAGAAAAATCTAGTAAAAGTATCACTCCCAACAACGAGACTCGTTCCCGATTTACAAGATTAATTTTTAAAATATTTTTTTCGACGATCCAACCGTACGGATGTTAAGATATATCAATTTTAGTCATATGAAAAAAATATTAAAAAATTTGAAATTCATCTTGCATGTCAGGATTAGAAAAATCTAGTAAAAGTACTGCTCCCGACAAGTACACTCGTTCCCAATTTACAAGATTAATTTTTAAAATGATTTTTTCGATGATCCAACCATACGGATGTTAAGATATATCAATTTTAGTCATATGAAAAAATTATTAAAAAATTTGAAATTCATTTTGCATGTCATGATTAGAAAAATCCAGTAAATGTACCCCTTCCCGACAACTAGACTCGTTTCCGATTTACAAAATTAATTTTTAAAATAAATTTTTTGACGATCCAACCGTACGGATGTTAAGATATATCAATTTTAGTCATATGAAAAAATTATTGAGATATTTTCTGTTAGGAATATATGTGCATTAGTTTGATGATATGTTTAACAAAACACTTAAGTAGAAATCTAGTGTTTGTAGCCTCAACGGATAAGACCACTTTGGCTATCCGTTGATGGTGTAGCTTTACTTAGAAATAAGTTTAGTGTTGTAGCACATTTCAGTCTCTGAATTTGAGATATAATTCTTAAATGTTGAGGGAAATTATAAGTCATGTTGACTACTAGAGGATATGCAGATAGGAAGGCCAATTGTAAATATTTCATGCCTTGTAATTTTGTATAAATGAAATGGTGTCAACGGATAACTTAAAGACCTTCAACGGATGAGAAACAAAGCTTCAACGGATGTCTCTAAAGCTTCAACGGATGAGTGCATCAACGGATGAGTGCATCAACGGATAGAGCTTCAACTGCTAACACATCAACGGATAAAGCCATCAACGGATGAAGGCTTCAACGGATGTTCTGTTAAATAGCAGTTGACAAGTGGTAGTTGTACCTACAAACAGAGGCACATGGGTTGACAGAGACAACTGAGATGTGGTAGCCTATTTCAGGAACATCAGAAAAAGCAGTCGTTCTACTCTAGTATAAAGAGGCAATAGTCAACAATGCACTGGAGTAAAAATGGAGAAGAAACAAGTGGAGAACTTATTTTATTATTGTACTTTTTATCTTTGTCTTCACTTGTAAAAACTTGGTGTTATATAAACCAAGTAGAAGCTAGTAATTAGTAGAATTTTTCCAGAGCTGTTTAGAAAAATCTTGAGAAAAATTATCTAGTTTGTACTAGGATGCAGCTGTGATCAACTTCTTGATTCACAGATTTTCTGAAATACCATCTCTGGTGGAACAACAAATCCACCAGAAAAGTTTTTAAGGTCTGTTGTGTTCTGTACTTTTGTGCTTGAATATATATCTGTCTGTATTAGCTTAAAGCAATTCACACACTTGTTTATCTTAAACACACAGCCTTTGAAACTGCTCAAAACTTGAAAAAGTTTTGAGATTTACATTCAACCCCCCCCCTTCTGTAAATCTCATTGTTAGTCCACTAGGAATAACAATTGGTATCAGAGCCGGCTCTTGACACACAAAGAGTTTAAAGTTCTTGGAAACTAACAAAGATGAGTAAGAAGGATATTGGAGTAAAGATCCCAGTTCTTGACAAAGACAGTTATCACCATTGGAAGGTGAAAATGCACCTTCATCTACTCTCCCAAGATGAAGGTTATGTAAACTGCATTGAGAATGGTCCTCACATTCCCCACAAAGTAGCCACAGTTGCTACAGCCACAATTGCTGTTGGTCAATCCATTCCAAAACCTAGAGCAGAATGGACAATGGAAGACACAGAAGAAGTCCACAAGGATAAGAAGGCTATGAACATTTTGTTTAATGGTCTTGACAAGGATATGTTTGATAATGTGATAAATTGCACAACTGCCAAAGAGGTTTGGGACACAGTTCAGCTACTGTGTGAAGGTACAGAACAAGTAAAAGAAAACAAAATGCAGCTTCTCATTCAACAGTATGAGTACTTTCATTTTGAAGAAAATGAATCTTTAAATGACACATTCAATAGATTCCAAAAGCTGTTGAATGGACTGAAGTTGTATGGTAGAGTGTACCAGGTGAAGGATTCAAATCTTAAATTTTTAAGATCCTTGCCAAAGGAATGGAAACCCATGACTGTCTCCTTGAGAAACTCTCAAGATTATAAGGACTTCACTCTTGAAAGATTATATGGAATCTTGAAGACTTATGAACTAGAGCTGGAACAGGATGAGGTATTGGAGAAGGGAAGAAAGAAAGGAGGTTCAGTTGCCTTGGTAGCTGAAAATGAGAAAGAATGCAGACAAGAAACTGTGAGATCAACATTAAACTCCAAAGATGGCACAAGCAAATCAGAATCAAGCAAGGGTAAGGAGCAAGTTGCTGAGAATGAAGACAACTCCAGCCAAGATGACTCTGATGGTATTGATGAGCATCTTGCATTTCTGTCCAGAAGATTTGCAAAGATGAAATTTAAGAAAAACACTAGAGCCACTAAACCTCATAAGAACATGGTGGACAAATCCAAGTTCAAGTGTTTCAATTGTGGTATAAGTGGACACTTTGCAAGTGAGTGCAGAAAGCCAACTTCTGAAAAGAAGAAATTTGACCAAGTAGATTACAAAAAGAAATATTTTGATCTGCTCAAGCAAAAGGAGAAGGCTTTCATTACTCAAGAAAAAGACTGGGCAGCTGATGGAGAAGAAGAGGATGAAGATGTGGAATATGTCAACTTGGCTCTCATGGCTGATTCTGAGGAAAATGAAGTTAGTTCATCAAGCAACCAGGTAATCACTACTGATTTAACACAGCTTACTAAAGAAGAGTGCAATGATGTTTTTAATGACATGTCTACTGAATTGTATCACTTGCGTGTGTCTCTTAAATCTCTTGCTAAAGAAAATAGTAGGATTAAAGAGAACAATCTGTTTTTAAGTAATAGAAATGCTGTGTTAGAAGATAAGTTGATTGACCTAGAGAAAACTAAGCTACATTGTATATCTGTTGAAAATGAACTAGCTGAATCTGTTAAGAAAGTAGAAATACTTTCTAATCAATTAGAGAGAGAGCAAGAGGTGATTAAAGCCTGGAAGACATCTAGGGATGTTAGTGCTCAAATTGTCAAGGTTCAAGGAATTGAATCATTTTGTGAGACTGCCTGGGATAAAAACAAAAAGAAAATGGAATTAATTGATGGGCTGTCAACGGATGTGGAATCAACGGATGATGAAGGTTATCCGTTGAAGGAAGAAAAGGAGCATCCGTTGAAGGTTCCTCAATTAAAACATGCAGATGTTTCTAACAGTGAAAAACTAAAGAAACTCAACAAAAAGTTTGGTTCAACTTCCAAGAACTTTATCAAAGAAGAAGCAAGCACATCCAAAGATTTCAGTAAGGTGAATATAGGACACATGACCTTAGAACAGTTAAAGAATAGGCTCAAAGTGGTTGAGGATAAAAAGGAAACTAAAAGAAAATCTAATAGAAATGGGAAGGTAGGGGTTAACAAACATAACAATTACACACCTGATAAGTATGCTCCTAGAAAAAGCTGTGTGCATTGTAATAGTGTTAATCATCTATCTGCTAATTGCAAATCTATTAAGAAAACTCCCATACCTGTACCCTCTTCCATGCCTAATATGTCTGCATCACCTCTGCATGCTATGCCTGTTTTGTCTCAACAGAATCCTTATGCACATTTTGCAAACATGCCATATTTTAACAATCCTTATCTTGCTGCATTTAGTATGCCTCAAATGCCATACAATATGCCAATGTGGAATAACATGTTTGCACAATCCATACCTTATCAAATTCCAAATGTTCTAAATGATTCTGTGACTAACCCTACACCTCAACCAACTACATCTAAGATCAAGGTTGACTCAAAGTTACCTAAGTCTAAAGATGCAGGAGGAATGAAGTCTAGGAGAAAGGCTAACATGAATGGACCCAAGGAAACTTGGGTACCAAAATCAACTTGATTGATTTAATGGTGTGCAGGGAAACAGAAGAAATCTATGGTACTTGGACAGTGGTTGTTCAAGACACATGACAGGAGATTTCTCCCTGCTCACAGAATTTAAGGAGAAAGCTGGCCCTAGCATAACCTTTGGAGATGACAGCAAAGGGTTTACTATGGGATATGGCTTGATTTCAACAAGGAATGTCATCATTGATGAAGTTGCATTAGTTGATGGTCTCAAGCACAACTTACTGAGCATCAGTCAACTATGTGATAGAGGGAATACAATTTCCTTCAATTCTGAAGCCTGTGTTGTCACCGGTAAGAAAGACAACAAAGTGGTTCTAACTGGAGTTAGAAAAGGAAATGTGTATGTAGCTGACTTCAACTCTACTGATGCAGAATCTATTACTTGTCTCTTCAGCAAAGCAAGTCCAGTTGAAAGTTGGCTATGGCACAAGAAGCTATCCCATTTGAATTTCAAGACAATGAATGATCTAGTCAAAAAGGACTTAGTTAGAGGAATTCCTCTTGTTGAATTCTCAAGGGATGGTTTGTGTGATGCTTGTCAGAAAGGCAAACAAAGGAAAGCATCATTCAAAAAGAAGCTTGAAACAACAATTGATGAACCACTACAGCTGCTACATATGGATTTGTTTGGACCAGTCAATGTATTGTCAATTGCAAGAAAAAGATATTGCTTAGTGATTGTAGATGATTTCTCAAAGTTTTCATGGGTCTATTTTCTTGGATCAAAGGATGAAGCAAGTGAAATCATTATCAATCACATCAGGCAAGTCAATAATCATCCTGACTTGAAGGTTAGGAATATCAGGAGTGACAATGGAACTGAGTTCAAGAATTTGACAATGAGGCTGTTCTGTGAAGAAAATGGAATCATGCATGAGTTCTCAGCTCCAAGAACACCTCAGCAAAATGGGGTAGTTGAAAGAAAGAACAGATCTTTAATTGAGGCTGCTAGAACAATGCTTGAAGAATCAAAGTTACCAACATATTTCTGGGCTGAAGCTGTTAATTGTGCCTGCTACACTCAGAATATTTCTTTGATCAATCAAGCTAAAGGCATGACTCCTTATCAGTTGTTCAAGAGAAGAAAACCAACTCTAAACTTTCTTCATGTCTTTGGATGTAAATGCTTTATACTGAGAAATCAATCTGACCATAAAGGGAAGTTTGATGCAAAGGCTGATGAAGGGATATTTGTTGGTTACTCAGCTGGAAAATCTTATAGGGTCTACAATCTAAGAACCAACATTGTTATGGAATCTGTGCATGTTGTGTTTGATGATAAAAAGATTGATGGACTAACAGATGAGGTACACCATGAGAGACTCAAATTTGACAACATTGAGATATATTGTGATGATAGTGAAGAAGAGACTGATGGAGATGACACTTCAAAAGGGATTCAAAACATGCCCTTGGATATTGCACAAAATTCTGCATCCATTGATAGAGGCAATGCAGTATCCGTTGAAAGACATAGTGCATCATCCGTTGAAGTACAAAATGAAGCATCCGTTGATCATAGTTCATCAACGGATAATCAATTTACATCATCAGTTGATAAAACTCCAAGTTCCCTGCAAAGGACCAACAACTCAGGGGGAGTTTCAACTAATCAACACTCTGTCTCACATCATGACATTACTGAGGCGACCTCATCTAGAGTATATCTTCCACCTCAAAGGAAATGGACCAAGAATCATCCCTTTGAACTGATCATTGGTGATGCATCATCTAAAGTGCAAACAAGAAAAGCTACTCAAGATGAATGTCTGTATAGTAGTTTTCTATCTCAGGAGGAACCTAAGAAAGTGGAAGAAGCTTTATTGGATTCAGATTGGATATTAGCTATGCAGGAAGAGCTGAACCAATTTGAGAGAAACAAAGTTTGGAAACTGGTACCCAAACCAAAGAACAAGAGTCCTATTGACACAAAATGGGTATTCAGAAACAAGATGGATGAAAATGGCATTGTCATAAGGAATAAAGCCAGATTGGTTGCTAAAGGCTATTCTTAACAAGAGGGAATAGATTTTGATGAAACATATGCTCCTGTTGCAAGACTTGAAGCCATCAGAATTTTTCTAGCCTATGCAGCCCATGCCAATTTCAAAGTCTATCAAATGGATGTCAAGAGTGCATTTCTAAATGGGAAATTGGAGGAAGAAGTTTATGTAAGTCAACCTCCAGGGTTTGAAGATCCAAATTTTCCAGACTATGTGTATTATCTGTTGAAAGCACTCTATGGACTGAAGCAAGCACCTAGAGCCTGGTATGAAACCTTATCAAAATTCCTTTTGGAGAATCACTTCACTAGAGGTACTGTTGATAAAACTCTCTTCTTTAGGAATGTTAATGGCTCTAGTATACTTGTTCAAATTTATGTAGATGACATAATATTTGGATCTACAGATGATAAGCTTTGTAAAAAGTTTGCTAAGCTAATGCAAAGTAATTATGAAATGAGCCTGATGGGAGAACTAACCTATTTTCTTGGTTTACAAGTTAAACAAGTTAGTGATGGAATTTTCATTAGTCAAACTAAATATATTTATGATCTTTTAAAGAAGTTTGACTTAATAGAATGTTCATCTGCAAAAACTCCCATGGCCACTGCCACCAAACTTGAATTAAATAAGACTGAAAGGTCTGTAGACATTACAAGTTATAGAGGCATGGTTGGTTCACTTTTATACTTAACAGCCAGTAGACCAGATATAATGTTTTCTACATGTCTCTGTGCTAGATTTCAAGCTGACCCTAAAGAATCTCACTTAGTAGCTATTAAAAGAATTTTCAGATATCTCAAAGGGACTCCAAATCTAGGAATTTGGTACCCTGGAGAGTCTGGTTTTGATCTAATTGGCTACTCAGATGCAGACTATGCAGGTTGCAAAATAGACAGGAAAAGTACAACTGGCTCCTGCCAATTCCTGAGAAAAAAACTTGTATCATGGTTTAGCAAAAAGCAAAATTCAGTCTCTACTTCTACAGCTGAGGCTGAATACATTGCTGCTGGAAGTTGCTGCTCTCAAGTGTTATGGATGAGGAATCAACTCCTTGATTATGGACTACATGTTGATAGAATTCCTATTTTTTGTGACAACACAAGTGCCATAGCCATAACAGAGAATCCTGTGCAGCACTCTAGGACCAAGCACATTGATATCAAGTACCACTTCATTAGGGAACATGTGATGAAAGGTACAGTGGAACTTTATTTTGTTCCAAGTGAACAACAAATTGCAGATATATTTACCAAGCCACTTGATGAATCAACTTTCACAAAATTGGTAAGTGAGCTAGGTATGCTTAATTACTCTTAAAAGTCATGTCCTTATTGCAATTTGAATTGAAGCCTGAAATGTATTAGCTGCAAGAACAAATTTGATTTTTAACATAGATTATTCCATCAACGGATATTCCCTATCCGTTGAAAGTCAAAATTGTTCTATCAACGGATGTTCATTATCCGTTGAAAGTCATATACATTTCTGGAATTTTTTTTTTTATCCGTCAATGGATAAAACTGAAGTGCTCTTCAACGGATGACAGTTTACCTTATCCGTTGAAATATCACATCAGTCGATTCAAGTGTTTCACAGCCGTTGATTCTATTGTCTTAACCGTTGATACTCATACATACAACTGTATGTATTTATTTTAAAGGTAGTTTTTAGAATACTTACAGTTTATTCTTAAACGGCTGAAATTCACCTACACATATTTATTGTTTAATCACTTATTTATTTTTTTTTGGAAAGTATATAAGCTCTTCTGATTTTTCATTTTTACTTTACGCTTTCTTGAAATTTCAAAGCTTTTTACCATTTTCTCTCTGCAAAACCTTCAAGTTATTCTCTGCAATTTCTACTCACAACAATGGCACCAGTAGTAAAGATTATGTCTCAATCTGGGTTCATCTATGAGAAGAACAATTTCATAGCTTTGGTAGAAAAGAATGAAGCCCACTCAGATTATCACAAAATGATGGACTTCATCAAAAACTGTAAACTTAGCTATGCAATGCTGGAAGCCCCAACGATTTACTGTGAAGTAGTTGAGGAGATTTGGACAACTGCTGAGTTCAACTCCATAGATATGACTATCTCCTTCACTCTCAAAGGTAAAAATCACTGTGTTAACTGTGATGACTTACTAGCATGTTTTAAATTACCTGAGAACAATGCCATGACACCACACACTGATAATGATGTATCCAGCATGTTAGATTCAATAGGTTATTCTCTTAACTCTGCTAGTTTAGGGAGTATTAAAAGAAAAGGCCTTAGAAAAGAATGGAGTTTTCTTGGGGATGCCTTTATCAAGGTTTTCTCTGGGAAAATTAGCAATTTTGATGCCATAACTTCATCTCTTGTTAATATGCTCTATATGCTTGTTTCTGATAGGTATTTTAATTTTAGCAACTATGTTATGCTAGAATTGGGTACTAGATTAGGTAACAAAGCTAATAGACCTATTAACATCTATTATGCTAGATTCTTTATGTTATTGGCTAACCATGTTGCTGAAGGTTTGGTCATTACAAATGAGAATAATAAACTAAAGTGCTGGGCACAAGAGAAAAGAGTTCTTGCAGATTTATTGAGAATGGATCTCAACAGCAGTGTGCCATTGGTATATTTACCAATCATGAATGCACCTCAGGTAGGTGAGGTAATTGCTTCTACAACTCCTACTTCCTCCAACCCCTCTATTTCTTTATCTTCTAGTGTGGCCATGGAATCTGTGACAATGCCCCAACAGATTCCTACCAAGGTCACCAAAACTAAACTTTCAAAATCAAAGACAAAGAAAACCACCTCTGTTGTCTCTCAAAAGACAACAGTTGTAACACCTACCATTAACCCTGAGGGGAGTGAACAGGGTGTGAGTGGTGAGGGGAGGGGTGAACATCAAAGAAACCCCCAGGATAAGGAAGGAGAGAAAAGTGCTTCCCAAGCTAGCCAAGCCACAGTTTCTCAAAAAGCTGTGGTGGTTGAAAAGGTTACTAGCATATCCCTAGCTGCATCCTCCCAAAAGGATGTGACTATTGAAAATAATTCCCAACCAGGAACACACAAATGAGGGAGGGACACTAAAGCCAAACACTCACCAACAAAAGCCTTTATTAGAAGAAAGAGAGCTAGAACCCAATCTTCTACACAGGGTGCACACACTGCACAGATACATCCATCTGTATCTATGCATTCTCAAACTCAGTTTGATGTGGCTCCAACAAATGTGGAGTCACAGCCCCATTCTCTCACAATTAACACACATCAATCACCACACACTTCTTCACCATCTCTAGATGTGGATATGTTATTCCCATCAATTCCTGATTCTCCCTCTTTACAACTCAGGGAGGAGCCCCACTCAAATACAGGTGATCATCATCTTTTAGATAATTTGTTGGATCACCCGCAAATTCTTTCAGATGTAATTGAAGAATCTGTGTCACCACAACTCATATCAATCTACACAGATTCAACAGTTATATCACTTTCAATTTCTACTTCTTTTCCTTCTTCAACGGATATCACTCATCCGTTGACAAGTGGTTGTTCTTCAACGGATAAGCTTAACAGCAGTTATCCGTTGATACCATCAGTTTCACCTTCAACGGCTATTCCTCATCCGTTGATAGTCTCTACACAAACAACTGAAACAATTCCAAGTGTAGAAGACTTGATTACTGTACAATCACTGCTAGGACTGAGGGAAGGGAGTGACAATTTGAGTGAGAGGCTGGGTTGCTCCCAGGCAAAAGGAGAGATTGAGAGCTCAAATATGCATGCTATTTTTTCCAGCATGGCAAAAGTAAGTGAGAGGAGTACCACCTTAGTAGGTGAAGGTGAGGGAGTGAGTTGTGTGAGCCAGGGGAAGCCCCTGATGCAAGAACATAGAGAAATTGAGAGAAAGGCAGGTACAGCAGATATAAGGATGGATCCAGCCATTGCTAGTGAGTCAATGATTGTGGATGATGCTGAAAAGGAAAGACAATTTCAGCAACATTACAAAGCTGTAATTGATAACATTTCCTTGGATGCTGACACTTTTACTCATCCTGTTTCAGCCTATCAAGTATTGGCTGCACAGGGCAATGTGGAGGCAGAAAAGACACTACATCTAGTACATACAACAGCATCTCTTCAAAGGGACAAAACTGCTATCAACAAGATGCCTTCAACAGCTGGTGAGTCATTTGAAGAATTTGGAGTAAATTCTGATGATAATGACTTTGTTTCTTCTGATGGAAGCATGAACTTAGGGGGAGATGAAAGCCCTAGTTCTATTCCAAATCTACCTGAATGGGCCTTCACAAAGGAGTCTACAACAGGGCAATTCAATGTCTCCTTAGTCAAACAAATCAGTACTATCAAACAGGCCATTCAGAAAACTTCTCATGCTGATACAAAGGCTATCCTTACAGCTCACTTGGACTCACTGCATCTCATGAAGTTGCAGCAAGTAAAACAGAATCTGAGTGTGGATGAACTCAGAAAGGATATTACTGACTTGAAATCATACAATTCTGAAAAATTGGATTCAGTCATGCCCTTTGGTACAATGCAAAACATTTTGTTGAGATTGAAAGAGGAATCACATACTGAAAAGAGGCTGGCCAAATTGGAAGACAGAGTTCAAGTTATTGAAGATTCTGTGGCCAACATTCTTCACAACCAACAATCTCAAACAAATCTACTTATGCAGCTGGCAAAAGCACAGGGCTTGACCCCTCTCCTTGATGATAACAAAAAGGGGGAGAGTAAAAGGGAAGGGGAAGGAGAGCCATCTACAAAAATCCAAATATCTAAAGTGCTAGTTCCTGCCATCATTACTTCTCCAATCATTCAAATCAAAGGAAAGCCTGATGGAATTGATTTAATCCAGCTAGCAGCAGCTGAAATTCAGGTGAAAGAGCAAAGGAGGAGAATTGATGAAAGGATGCAACAGCTGTTTGGCTCAACACAAGATAATTCAATATCTGTGAAACATAGCACAAAGGTTGAACCAATCAATATGGAGCACAAGCCAGAAAGGAGAAATAAGGTTGGAGAGACTTCTTTCAAGAATCTAAAACCTATGGTTCTCAAGCCCAACACCAGATGCAGCAATGACTCCACAAAGAACCCTCTAAACTTTGCTCAGATGAAAGAAGTGGACTTTCCTCTTCCAAAGCCTGATGAAGACAAAGTTTTGGGTACAAGCATCATAAAACACAAGGAGACCATGGATGAGGCAGTAAGGAGAAACATGGCTATTATCTTTAGAGAGGGAAAGAGCATATGTGTGATGCAAGGACATCCCAAATTCTCAATAGCCAAGAGGGAAGAAACCAAAAGATTAAAGAAAGAAGCTGAAAAACTCAAGGCTGACAAAAGAGCACAAGCAAAGCTTGAACAAAAGCTAAAGTCAAGTCTAGTTGAAAATGAGAAAGGAATTGAAGTCAGGGGTGAAGACAAGATTGCAAACTTAGATGAGGTTTTTGGGAGTATATTTGGTGAAAGCATGGAGGAAAAAGAGGAATGGCAGAAGGGAAACAGAAAAAAGGTCAAGGCACATAGAAGGAGTGAAGGCAACACTGAAGAAACTAAATCTCTACCTTCCATACCTGAACCCTTTGTTGCTGATCCCACTATAAACATCCATGGTGAACCAATCATCCCAAAAGAGGAACCTATTGATTGGGACACCATCAATTTGCCTACCTTTTTAACCACTCTTCCACTACCAAAGAAACAGAAAAGAAAATCCAAATCTACACCTCCCCTAAACTCTAAGAAATTCACTCAAAAACATAAACCTAACCCTAAGCCACCCATTTCTAAAGATGATTATGTTCACATCTGTGACATAAAAGAAATTTCAGACATTGAACTCTATCTGGATGAGCTGGAGGATGTAAGGGGTATTGCTGCCTACAGACAGCTACCAGAGAGATTGGTGTTCAAATACAAAGGAGCTGGGGAAAGAACATGGCCTCTCTACAGGATTCTGAATGAAGGCTACTCTACCTTGATCAGAGTCTTTTCAGCCATACAAAAGGATTCTGGCTTTACCAGGACTGCCAAGACTGAAATTCTCAACAAGATTGCCAACATAAGGAAAACTTGGAGGGAGCCCAATACTTTGCCCAGAACCTTACTCATTCAAGAAAGGAAAACTACAATTCACAAATCACCTCATTGGTTGATGGAATTCAGAGATGATAAAGGAGTCAGAAGATTTTTCAGACTTGAAGACCAACTCAAGATTGCCAGCAATGAAACTCTCAAAGAAATGCAATCTAAGTTGGATATCAGTGATGAAGATGAAGCTGAATTCTTCAGACAACTCCAACTCCAAATTGAGGAAAATGACAAAGGGCTAGGAAAGAAAACCAGGGATCAAAGAAGAAAAAGGATGATTTGCTCAGGCTAGAGGAGCACCCTTGGAAACACTGTAAATCTTCAATTACCTTCTAGTACATACACTTTTGCAGCACTTTTAAATTTCTACTTAGTTTCAGTTCATATATTTGTTAAGTGTTTTGTTATCATCAAGTTAACCTTGAATTTATGTCTACAATTCTTATAGACATAAATAGGGGGAGATTGTTAGGAATATATGTGCATTAGTTTGATGATATGTTTAACAAAACACTTAAGTAGAAATCTAGTGTTTGTAGCCTCAACGGATAAGACCACTTTGGCTATCCGTTGATGGTGTAGCTTTACTTAGAAATAAGTTTAGTGTTGTAGCACATTTCAGTCTCTGAATTTGAGATATAATTCTTAAATGTTGAGGGAAATTATAAGTCATGTTGACTACTAGAGGATATGCAGATAGGAAGGCCAATTGTAAATATTTCATGCCTTGTAATTTTGTATAAATGAAATGGTGTCAACGGATAACTTAAAGACCTTCAACGGATGAGAAACAAAGCTTCAACGGATGTCTCTAAAGTTTCAACGGATGAGTGCATCAACGGATGAGTGCATCAACGGATAGAGCTTCAACTGCTAACACATCAACGGATAAAGCCATCAACGGATGAAGGCTTCAACGGATGTTCTGTTAAATAGCAGTTGACAAGTGGTAGTTGTACCTACAAACAGAGGCACATGGGTTGACAGAGACAACTGAGATGTGGTAGCCTATTTCAGGAACATCAGAAAAAGCAGCCGTTCTACTCTAGTATAAAGAGGCAATAGTCAACAATGCACTGGAGTAAAAATGGAGAAGAAACAAGTGGAGAACTTATTTTATTATTGTACTTTTTATCTTTGTCTTCACTTGTAAAAACTTGGTGTTATATAAACCAAGTAGAAGCTAGTAATTAGTAGAATTTTTCCAGAGCTGTTTAGAAAAATCTTGAGAAAAATTATCTAGTTTGTACTAGGATGCAGCTGTGATCAACTTCTTGATTCACAGATTTTCTGAAATACCATCTCTCGTGGAACAACAAATCCACCAGAAAAGTTTTTAAGGTCTGTTGTGTTCTGTACTTTTGTACTTGAATATATATCTGTCTGTATTAGCTTAAAGCAATTCACACACTTGTTTATCTTAAACACACAGCCTTTGAAACTGCTCAAAACTTGAAAAAGTTTTGAGATTTACATTCAACCCCCCCCTTCTGTAAATCTCATTGTTAGTCCACTAAGAATAACATTTTCCTATCAACATGGTAATTTTTTTAAATGATATTTTCGAAAATCCAATTGTATTGAGATATATCGATTGTAATCATATAAATAATTATTCAAAAAAATTTAAATTTATCTTGTATGATTTTATAATGAAAATCGATTAGAAGTGCAACTCCAAAAAATAAGACTCTTTCTTGATTAAATAATTAATTTCTTAAAAAATATTTTTGAGATCATCTTGCACAATGTTAATATATATTAACTTTAGTTATGTAGAAATATAATTTAAAATTTTCAAATTTGTTTCAAATAATTTTATATAAAAAATTATGTGAAATTATTTAAAATAAAAATTATTTTGTTAATATAAAGTAAAATAAAAATAAGTATTTAATTATAATATATAAATAAGAAAAATATTTTGTAATTTTTTTATTTTTCACACAATTTTTGGTTTTTCCCCTTTAATTTTCATTTCCCCCTCCCTTCTAATTTTCATTACCCCCTTACCTCTCCCCTTCCCCTTTCTTAGATCTGACGGGTTCTGTCTCTCCCAGTCTCCCTACTCTTCCATCTCTCTCCCACGACTCTTCTCTCTCCTTTCTCTACCTGGTTTTGCTTAAAATCACATGGATTAAGTGTGTATTATGATGGGTTTAGGTTTTTGAGTTTTCAAACCCTAACCATCTCACTCACCCAATCTTGTGTCTCTTTCACAAAATTGCCTATGAATTCAGCTCAACTATTTAGATTCACTTCCAATAATAGGTGGAGCTTCTCAAGTAGAAAAATGAAGGTTGGAATTTCTAATCTCCTTGAATTCCAAGTTCAAAGCGACAATTTTGAGGAATATTTTTTGGAGTTCTGATTTGACCTTTCAAGCTAAGGGCATGAGTGATGAGTAGCTGTTTATCATTTGCAAGGTTAGGTTCTATGTTTGGTGTACTTAATTTACTCCATGAGTTTCATTTTTTGAGGCTTTGGAGAAGAAAGAGACTGCGATTTTCCCTGTCCGAGATGGTATAAATAAAATTCTCAAGCACACTGAGAGTCTGGTTTCAATTAGAGGATCCGAATAAGTAGATGAAATGCTAAAGAAGTTGAAACAAAAAATCTGTACAGAAAAGTAAGCTAGATGTTGATTAAGCTCAGTTTCTTTTGGTATATGGTTACATTTTCTTTTCATCTACTGCTGTATGTTTTTGCTTTTGAAATGCTAGTGTTTTCTGGTCGCAAGTGCTAGAAAAAATAGGGATTGCAATGGATACTTAATGTGATTGTGAGGTATTTTTTTTGAAGCACTAGTTATAATCAGGGAATTTTGGTAGCAATTGTTCCAGTGGTTGAAAGTCTGTGCATAAATCGTTTTTCCTACATTCCTGTAATGGTAATTTTTATCATTGTCATTTTTCGTCACTGCATATTTGCTGGTGTTACCTTTGAAATTGAAATGATCTTTAAGATTTTACCTTTTAATGAAGGGACTGCGTTCACCTGAAAATAAAAATGTTTAACAAGAGATCAAGTCTCTGACCTAGTTTGTTTCAGTTTTAGAGAGGTCTATTTGTTTAGTTGAATGTCAGAAGGTGTCTGTCTATGGTTACTTGAATACTAGTTATATTCCAGTAACTAATTATATTTTTGCCTCATTATGTCTTAGTTATCGATACATATATGACCAACCAAAAACTATTTATAGGAAAGTGTTATATGAGAGTATTAATTGGAAGCATACAGGGCACTGGGCATAGTATTTTCAATCAATATAAAGCAAGGGGTTTTTAGGAGAATTTAAATTGCAAGTTTAAAGGGCACTGGGCTTGAGTTTTTTTCAATCAATTTAAACCAAGTGCAAGGATGTGTCCTGTATCATCTATATAATTAACAATATATCGTGGATCCTAGTTTACAAACACACAGCAGACAGGCTTATACAAACACCTCTGTTGAGATTAATCTGAGTCACAGAATACCTGGAATCCTGGTTACTGCTTCTGCCCTAATTTAGTTGTTTTTATCTTGTCCCTGAAGTCGACTACCTAAATAAGCTACTCAAAATTAATGTAAGTGACAAGTTTGGCATAATGTACGGGTTTATTGCCTTGGTTAGACTAATTCTTTTGATGAATGAGTGGCTGGATTGAATACTTTTTACTAATAATATAAAGCATCTCCGGTAGATTTATGCATCTATTTTATAAATATTTTAATTCCTTGTTCAGGTGCTTAATCAAATTGTATATGAACTTCCAGCGGAACATCCCTTGGCTGAGACAAGACCTCTGCGTGAGCTTTTAGGCCACACCCCTCATCAGGTTCCCTTACAGTTTATTAATGTTTCTGTAAAATTTTAATGTGATTACTGGATTATAAGTAATTATGATATTTGTGAGGAATTTTATTTGCTTATACTAGCTTAAAAACCCCTTCACAACACTTGATCCCTTAATAGCTAGTCTAGTGCAGGTCATTGTGCCGTTTCACCGCCTTTGTCTTTCCAAAGCAGCATTGTTAGATATCAAAAAATCTGGTCAAGTGAAACATAAAATTTAAGTAGTGGGGCTGGCCTTATGATTTCTATTTAAGTTTAGTCATGAAAGTTAATCCAAAATTTTCCATAATTGTGATACAAAAAAAAAACATGTCAAAGTAAATATAAATTTTATATTGCCTATTAAAGCACCAAAGATAGTTATGTTGTTTCCATTGCTACATTACTGCTTTTACTTGCTTACTGATAGCAGAATATATTACTCGTTAATATCAATGGATAACTTTAGTGTTGATGTTTTATTAAAGCTGGTCCAGTGTATTTCCAGCCAGTGATGCCAATATAAAGCCAGTGATGCCAATATAAGTGGTTGTTGATCTATGTTTTTTATGTTAAGGATCTTCACTTTTGGAGGTTAAATTACAAGTGTCAAACTGTGATGTTGATGACCGATTGTATTGGTAGGTTTCTAGATTATTTACTAACTTTTTGAGAGCATTTATCTACTCAGTATCACAATTAATTTCATCACCTTACATGTCCAATGCAGCAACAACTGCAAAACTTTTATCGTTGATGGTGAAGACCAGTAGACTGAGAGGCGGAGTAACGTGTCCAGGACCAGGAGTGTTTGGGTGATGTTGTAGTGATGAGTGGGCTAATTTAGGTAGAAGAATGTGGAGCAAAAGTTGATTTAGGCGTGCCAATGGAGTGAACATTCTCTTACTTCTTGGGCAAAAACAAAGGAATATGTATGTAAATTAGTTATTTTGTACCTTAATGAGAATGTTTAGAAATAGATTTAAAGTTATAGTTGTAATTCTTGTAGAGAACCTTTGTATTATAAATTTAATTTTAATTTTGAAATAACAATTGAATTAATATAATATCATTTTATTTGAAAATTGATTTATTTTAAATAATGAGTTTAATTTCATAAACAGTTGTGTGAAACCCACTTCAAAAATGATGAAAACCTTTGTATGTCTCACTGCACATATTTTTTTTAAAAACTGTTGTCTTTTCATATTTTTTGCAATGGTTTAAATCTTTTACACCATTGTCTTATAAACAAAAAATATTCATGACACCGGTTTTAACTAGTTAAAAGAAGTTTATAAACTGTTGTTTATGAAAATATCGAATAAGTTAACAACAATGGTTTTTCTACAAAACCATTGTTGTTAAGTTAGGTAGACAATAGTTGAATAAAGAAACGGTTGTTTAAAGAATTTCCTAAAAATGGTTAATATAGAGTACCCATTGTGAATTCTTGATTATAACCAGTATTAAAAAACGTTGTTGAATCTCGCTTATTACAAGTGTATAAACAACCGTTGTCCAACCTTCGATCACACGAGTGTTGGATAGACAACGAAAACTTTACCTGTCACACAACGACAAAAAACAGTTGTATGATTGCAAATATGTTGTGTGCAAACTACTGTTTGACTGTTAAAATAGGAAATCAAATCAATTATTTCTAAATTTTTTGTCATATCACCAAAATATATAGATCTTGACAACCATACAGTTGGATCATTCATATTTATTAAGATATTAATTATGGTTGATTTTCTGAAATTATTGATATATACTCCCTCCGTCCCTCCCAAATGTTTATATTTGAGTTGGATACGGAGTTTAAGAAAAATCATAAAATAGTGGAGAAAAGTTAAAAAAATGAGTTGGACAAATTAATCAGTCTAATGCAGAAATATCTATTCACCAAGACAAGTACATAAAGGATCTACTCAAAAGATTTGCACTTGATCATGTCACACCTAAATCAACTCCGATGAGTACTTCAGTTAAGCTTACAAAGGATGAACAAGGTACACCTGTAGATGTCACTAAATTTCGAGGTATGATTGGCTCATTGTTATATTTAACTGCCTCACGATCTGACATTATGTATAGTGTATGCTTGTGTGCTCGTTTTCAATCTCAACCTAAAGAATCTCATTTGAATGCCGTTAAACGTATTTTTAAATATTTGAAAGGTACGAGTGACTTGGGATTGTTTTATCCAAGCTCCTCTTCTTTTGACTTAATCGGTTTTTCAGATGCTGACTATGCAGGGTCACAGGTTGATAGAAAAAGCACAAGTGGTGCTTGTGAATTTTTAGGAGATTGTTTAGTTGCATGGCATAGCAAAAAGCAAACTTCAGTAGCTCTTTCTACAGCTGAAGGAGAGTACATTGCAGCTGGAAGTTGCTGTGCTCAAATTTTGTAGATGCAACAAACCTTGCAGGATTTTGGTATTTCTTATACAAATATTCCTATTTATTGTGATAATACCTCTGCAATTAATATCTCTAAAAAATCCTGTCATGCATTCTCGTACTAAGCATATTGATGTTCGTCAACATTTTCTACAAGATAATATTTCTAAAGGTAATATTGAGCTTATTTACATTTCTACCGAGAGAACTACATCACTCACTTCAATCACTCTTCTTCTCCTTGGTGCTTGATGGGGGACTTTAACTGTGTCTTAAGCTTGTCTGAGATTTCAGGTGGTAGGGAGCATTGGACTCCGGATATGCAATCTTTCAAGGATTGTATTGTTAATTCAGGACTGGGAACTGTTAGAACTGTTGGGGACCCATTCACCCGGACTAACAAGCGGCCCCAAAATCCTATTTTTAAGCGTTTGGATCGAATGTTAGGGAATGCTGTGTGGTTCCAGCAATTTACTGAAGGTAGTGCTCAAGTCAGAACTCGGGGGCTCATGGATCACAACCCAATTTTCTTTGAGGAACCAATGTAAATTAATCGTGTTGGTAAGCCATTCCAATTTTTCAATTATATGCTGGATATTCCTGAGTTCTCTTCTATCGTGGCTTCTGCTTGGGTCAGGGATTGCATTGGTAATCCTTTTGTGCAATTTAATTTCAAGTTAAAAAATGTTAAAATTGCTCTTCGAGATCTCAACAAAAGTAATGGTGACCTCCATGGTGCTGTTCTCTCTCTGCGAACACAATTAGAGAACATTCAACTTGCTTTGCTAACAGATAATGATAGCGATCTGCTCACTCAAGAAAAAACTATAGTTGATAAACTCAATATTGCTTTGCTTCGTGAGGAACATTTCTTACTCCAAAAATCCAGGGTCAAATGGCTCGGCCAAGGGGATGGAAACAATGCTTTCTTTCATCAGCAATGCAAGGCTCATTGGAATCAAAATAAAGTGCTGAGTTTGCAGAATGAAGAGGGTCTTTTGGTGCACGGACAACAACAATGTGCTGATGTTGCTGTTAACTATTTCCAGAAATTAATGATAAATGCAAATTCTCGAAGCACCAGCACTACCATTGACTTGTCTAATGTTGTATGCACGACCTTAAATGAAGCTCAATCCAGTGCTTTGGTTGAACCCATCACAGACTTGATCATATTCAGGACCCTAAAGTCTATGAAGCACAACAAGGCTCCGGGCCCTGATGGGGTAAATGTCGAGTTTTTCTTAGCAACCTGGGAAACTACAGGCCCCTGTTTTTGCTCAGCTGTTAAATATTTCTTTGAGACTAGTCTCATGTCTCCAGGAATCAATTCGACTTTCTTATCCCTCATTCCAAAGGTTATCACCCCAATTAAAATGCGGGATTTTAGGCCTATTTCCTTGTGCACTATTTTATATAAGTTCATATCAAAGATTATTGCTTCTCGGTTAAAGATGGTCCTTCCCTCCATTGTCGACTCTGCTCAATCAGCTTTTATTCCGGGCCGGTCTATTTCAGACAATATTCTACTAGCCCAAGAGTTATTTCGTGGATATGATAGAGAAACAGGCCCCTCTCGTTGTGCTTTGAAGATCGATCTGCATAAGGCTTTTGACACCCTGAAATGGGATTTTATTCTCGCAGTGCTTAATAAAATCAAGGTGCCTAACATTATGAATTCTTGGATCAGGGCGTGCATCTGCACCCCACGGTTTTCAGTCAAGATAAATGGGACAGTGCATGGTTATTTCAAAGGTTCTGTGGGTGTTCGCCAAGGTGACCCAATGTCACCTTACATTTTCACCCTTTGTATGAATATTTTATCCAGCCTGCTTGCTAAGGTCCCTATGCACTACAAATTTCATTGGAGGTGCAAGGAGATGGGTATTACGCATCTCTTTTTTGCAGATGATGTTTTATTCTTTGCTAATGGATCAAGGGACTCTGTGTTGCACATTATGCGCAATCTGGCCATTTTTTCAGACTGGAGTGGTTTGAAACCTAGTGTCCACAAAAGCACCTCATTCCTAGTAATTGTGCCCCAGATTTTTGCCAATGGTTTGATGAAAATTTTTCTATTCCTCGTGGAGATCTTCCTGTCAAATTCTTGGGGGTGCCACTTATCTCATCTCAACTAAGTATTAACGATTGTATTCCTCTTATTGACAGGATTACTGGTAAACTTAATTCCTGGGCAAATTTACTTCTTTCGTTGGCAGGAAGAGCCATGCTTATAAAGTCCATTATCCATGCAGTTCAATCTTGTTGGAGTAATCATTTCTTATTGCCTACGGCTGTGCACTACAACATCCAATCTCTCTTGACAAATTTCTTGTGGAAAGGAAATATTAATCATAAAGGTGGTGCAAAGGTGGCTTGGAATTCGGTTTGTTTGCCCAAAGCTGAAGGGGGGCTTGGGTTCAAAGATATGGTTCAGTGGAATCAAGCTCAAATTATCCATCACCTCATTAGAGTGGTCATAAAATCTAGGACCCTTTGGGCAACATTGGTTAACAAAACTGTTCTAAAGAATAAGCACTTCTGGATTTTAGAAATCCCCACGGATTGCTCTTGGATATGGAAAAAGGTTTTGAGACTGCGATACAAAGCTTTACAGTTCATATCTTATCACATTGTGGAATGGGACTCAATTTCTTTATGGTTTGAACCTTGGTGGCACAACTGTTGTTTAGCAAAATCAAATTCCTCTCCAATCATTAGCCAGTGCATGCTTACAGCCAAAGCTACGGTGGCTTCAATCATTTCTTCTGGCACTTGGTGTTTACCTAGCATTAACCCTAGAACGCATCACAGGGACCCTGTTCTTGATACCTGGATGGAGGGACATCATTTTCCTCAAATTTCCTCTCGAGGAAGGGACCACATGTTATGGGATGGTTTTGACTGTGCAAAAATCAAAACCTGGCATATCTGGAACTCCATTCGCAACCATGGAGTCACCCCTGTTTGGCATAAAGCATTGTGGAATAAAATTTGCATCCAGAGATACGCTCACCATCAATGGCTAACTTGTTGGGGCCGTTTGAGTACTCTAAGCAGACTGAACAGATTTGGCATAATTACTACCCAGCAATGCTACTTATGCATTCTCGGAAGGGAAACCACTACACATCTGTTCATGCATTGCTCCTACAGTAGATGGGTGCTAAACCGATTATTCTCAACCCTTGATATCTCAGTCAGCTGTGACACTTGGGTGAACTATTTGGTGAGCCTTACTGATATGAAAGACCAGGCGCGAGGAACCTTGGCTCTGTGTTTTGCCCAGGTCTATTGCTACCACATTTGGAGAGAAAGAAATACCCGCGCGCATGGGAAAGGTGTTTTTGGCCCATGCAAGCTTCTTAAAGGCATTATTGTTGATATTAAAGCAAGACTTATTTCTTCTAAATGGTACCAGTCCATTGTTTGTGTTAGGCCAGACTTGGATACTTCTATTTTTCTCAGTTTGTAGTAGCTTAGTGTTTTTTTCTCTTTTTGCTTTCTATCTCCAATCTTCTTTTAGATTGGTTATAGACAGTCCTGTCTATGGCGTGTCATAGATCTTAGGGTGTTCCACCCCTCTTGTTTATTCTGTTTCTCTATCTATAAAATCAATTTAGAAAAAAAAAACAACGTGCAGATATCTTCACTAATCCTTTAGCTGAAGATAGATTTTGTACAATGCGTCGTGAACTAGGTATGTGTTCCATGTAATTTTATGTGATATATTAGGCATTTTGTCATAATATTCATATATGTTTTTGTTCTTGTGATAATTAGCTAATTTAGTTCTGTTTTAATCGATATTTACTATATATGTTTATCTGTTTTGTAATTATTAGTATTATTATATTTTATTATTTTTAGTTCGTGTGTTGTTGTGTGTTTATTGCTTATAGATTTAGGATATCTTTTGATTTAACTTATCACTTTCTCGTACTTCGTGCATGTACTTTCTTTTCGGTACGTCACTTCTTTCTTCCTTCTATTTGGTTCATCTTCCATCTCTAACTCTTCAGTTCCCACTCCTATTTAAACTCTCTTTCTTAACCTCTTCGTTTTCTTCACTTTACCCTCACATTTTCTCCACAGTTCTTCTTTTCTCTCTCTCTCTTAACCCTCAACTTCTCTCTTCCATGGCTCGTCATTCGAGATCCACCACTAACCAAACCCCAACCGCTGGTTCATCTGGCACCAAGCGTCGTCGTGTTACTACATACATGCAAAAGAAAGCGGCTCCAAAATCTTAACCAATCTTATTCTTAAAGAGCGGATTTGCGATATTGAGTTGTTAACTCGAGTTGGAGTGTATGATTTGTTCAAATTCTAAGGTTGTGAATCGCTCTTGTCGCCGGAAGAGGTTATCTACCCAGAGCTTGTCCATGAATTTTATGCGAATTTTCAATTGCTTCAGGAAGGTCTTGTATTTTCAAATGTTTGAGGGACTCCTGTCGTTTTCAAGGCTGATGCTCTTGCCAGAATCGGAGGTTTGTCAGATCAAGGGGCGTGTCCTTTCACAACGCACCAGGCATTTGTTGATGTTCCCGGGCTTCAGTATGAGGAACAACTCAAAGCAATTGTTGGCGAGAACTCTGTTAATGTTTCCATCAAACCGTCGGTATCAGATTTAACTCCACTCTCTCTTTTGGTTTTTAACTTGTTTCATACAAATTTGTTGCCTCGTAAAAGTGGTCGAGATCGAATCACTTTTCAAGATTCGATTTTAATTTCTATGTTTGTCATAAAGGTTCCTTGTGATGTGTCTTCCCTGATTATCAAAAATATGCACCATTGCTTGACTCATGAGTCGATGCATTTGCCTTATCCTGCACTTTTGTCAAAAGTGTTTAGGTATTTTTGTATCTCTGTTGCTTCTGTTAAATCTGAAAAAATTAATACGTTGTTTGATTTGTCTGTTTTAACAGCAAATAATTTGTTTGTTTCCGAGTCCAATGAGTTGCATTTTGATGAAACCCATAGGCCAGTTGGTGGACTTCCAAAATCCCCAAACTATGCCTCATCACCCTACTAATTCTTAGCTAAATTCATTGTTAGTTAAATTGAATGAAAACTCGGTTTCTTTGGCTAATCTTAATCAACACTTTGCTTTTGTTGAGACTTTGGGTTCGCTAACCTCACAGGTTAGTATGATGCATGCTTCTTTTCAGTTGTTTAGGAAGTTTGTTTGTTCGTTGTTGGATTCAATCAATGCAAAACTTTCTGTGTTGCATGTTTCTGATGTCAAGTTGGCCAAAACAATGGACTTTGAGTTTGGGACCCTGCTAGAAGGTCTGGTTTCCTCGGCAAAAGCCTGGGAAAAAGAGTTTGTTAAATTATTTTTTAAGCTGGGTTCCGAGATAAAGTTTTTGTCGCAACAGTTGTCAGCGATGCAGGATAGAGCCAAGATGTATTGGCATAAGAAGAAAGATTGGATCGGTGATTGCACACTTGAAGAGATTACAGCTCCTCTCCCACTTCCAGCAGTTCCACCTCCATCTGTGTTTGGCATGACCAGGGAGGAGTATAAGTCGAAGATTTTTGAATGGATGAAGGAAAGGGATGGCAAGGCACTTGACCATGATGATTTTGAGAAGCTCTTTACTGAATATGGGAAAGCTTCTGCGTATCCTTCGTCCAAGAACACGCCTTCTGGTTCAGGCAAAGGGAAAGGCAAGGCTCCAGTTGATATTGATGATGACTTCGACTGAGGCCCTTTCATGATGAAGGGGGAGAAGTTTGTGTTTTTTTAAAGATGTTTTAAGACATTTGGTTTATTTAAGACTATGTGCTACTGTTTCTTTCATATCTTTTGATTGTCTCATTCATTCGTTATGTCTATTGTCTCATTTATGTATCTGCTGCATATATCTGTTAAACTGCATTATATTCTGTTGTATTTAACTCTGTTTTACAGGCCTTTAGTGTTTTTGATGGGGGGCATTCATGTTTTCTTTGTCATCATCATAAAAAGGGGGAGAATATTAATCTACTTGTTTATGATGATTAGATATTTCAGCAACAGAATGAAGAAAACAGATTGAAAGCATCTGAGATCATAGCAATGTTTATCAGACCTTCCAGCAATGCAGTTTGTTCAGATATTTCAGGAGTTTATCTCGCAGGTTTAGGTTGTTAGGGTTTTGTGTAAATCATGTTTGACCGGATAAATATCTTTTAATCTTATCTCAACAAACCCTATCCTATAAACCAGGTTTGAATCTTTCAAGACTTATCTTTTACTTGATTATCTTTTTCAAACAACTAACAGATTAATTTCTCAAGTTTCATTCAAATATTTTCAAACAAACTTGTTTCAAATATTATTCATCTTATCCTTTGTTTGAAAATATAATCTGTTAGAACCTTGCTTTTAAATACAACTCACCTGTTCAGATTTCAGCTAATGCTTTCACGTCAATCTTTTATCATCTGAAAACACCTTCTTGTTCTTTATACCCGAGATATACATCCAGTTAAACAAAAAGCTTAGTTTGAGTTGTAATCTTTCCTATTCTATTCTTGTATCTGAAAGGTGTATTATATCACTTGTCCCAGTTTGTGGGAGTTTGATTACAAGAAGAAGGCCAAGTAGCTCTGTGCTATGTAGCTGTGTGCTAGGGAAAAGTTTCTTTCAAGTGGGCCAAGTTTGTAATCAATGAAAGTTTGTAAGTACTTTGTTTTAAGTGGATATAATACATTATCTATACTAGTTGGCATAGGGACTTGGATGTAGGCCATAGACTAGGTGTAGGTGCCGAACTAAATGAAAACTTCTGGTATTTTTACTTGTTAAGTTTTCAGCATTCTGCATTTTCATTACTGTTATTTACATTCTGCAGTTAATTGAGACTGTCCTATTCATTGTCTCATTTGTAAAGGGACTGTCCCATTTACATAAGAGACTGTCTCCTTGACAGTAAAATATAATATTATCTATCGAGTCATTGAATTTCATTCTTATTCTTTTTTTAAAATAGTGGTTTATTGAATGTTTTCCTTACGAACTGCAACTAATGAAGATTGAGCAGATTAGCCATTGTTTTCTTTACGTAATTAACAATATTTCGAGAATTAAGGACTCAATTATAAAACATGGTAAATTTATATATGAAAGCCTCACGCCGGTCCAAAGATTTGAGAATACAACTAATTTTGTCCACCGCAGCTTTGACGACAATTTTTGAACTCATATAACATTTTCTACTTTAACATACTGGACTCTTGTGCTCCTTCATTTTCGTAATAGCCTTGTGTCCCCAACATAACCAAAATAATGTGCAACCCTTTCTCTTTTATTTTACCTTAATGTTATTTGTAATTACTTAGATATGTAATTACTTGAATATTTATGTTTTATATGACTAATTCACATAGCAAAACTGCACGATCTTACATTTTATAAGGTTGAGGATTACTTAAACTCAATGTTCTAAGGTTGAAGATTAGGTTATAAAGCCCCTAAACCAAAAAATTTGTGGCGGATGCCCAATTTTCAAGGTATCCATTCGAAAATTATGTGATTAATAATTTAGAACGGCGAGGATATAGGTATTGTTTATTATTGGTTTATTATTGTTGTTGCAGACACTACAACAATTTTTTGTTGAAAAGTTGTCAGCCATATATTTCCTAAATTCTAAAAGCTGTTGTCCGGAAAAATACTTTTGGTCTAAAAGCTGCTGTTAGCAAAAACATGTACCTCATGTTTTTGGAAAAAAAACTGTTTTCAGTTTTTGTAGATTGCAACTATTAGTTTTAGCATCAAACCTCCTAAAAAATATTATTTTTATATATAATATCTTAAAATATGTATAAAATAACAGCATTTTTTCTCACAGCACAGCAGTTTTCAACTGCACTTCCAAATGGAGCCATAAGCATTGTTCAGACCGCAATAAAGTCGTACATAAATTTATATCAAAACTCATAATTCTTGAAAGAAAATAAGATGACAACTCATCTCATGTATTTGGCACTTTTGTCTCGTTAATTTAATGTTATTATATAAAATGGGGTTAGGACCTATGTTACTGGGACTCGGTTAGAAGTGTACGATATGGATAGTATCGGACTCGCCAATATTTTGAAAAATATACATGTTTTTAACCTAAAATAAGTGTCCACGTTATAATAGGGTAAAATAAAAAGTTAGAACTACACATGTCAAGAACTAGGGGATAACAGAAACTGATATAGTTAACATAATGATTTCCATTATATTGACTAAAAACAAATCACGTTAAGCACATGGAAATGAGGTTTTAAACGAAAACCTAAACCAGATGCATTGAACGTTAGGTAATGTATAGCACGGTAAAATCTTTTGAAATTCTTAGAAATCTTGCTTTAAGTTGGGTGTAGATATGTAGTCAAAAAAAAGTAAAGAATAATTGATTTGCATGTCTTGGAATCTTATCTCGCAATAAGAATTAAGGAATTGACTGGCATGATCCATGGGGAAGACATAACGTGAACGAAATAATGAAATGAAAAGCTACACAATATTAAATATATAAATTAGGTCTGTGTCGATTTTAGGCCAAACCTTGAAAAACCTTTTTCAGGCCTTAAGATAATTTTTTTTTGACAATAGGCGTTAAGATTTTTAAATGATATTTTCTATATTGAATATATATAGCAAATACATACATTTTCGATAAATTTGTTGGTATTATTTTTACTGAATATATTAATTCTGTTCTCCCGACCTGGTTGTTCGTCAGAAAAATTGATAAATATTTTAAATATTTAAGAATTTTCAGTTACGGAAAAAAATTATGATTGATCACTACAACAAAACTGGCCATTTACGACGGTGAATTTACGACGGAAAAAAATGCGCGCCTTACTTACGACGGATTTTTATTTACGTCGTAAATATTTACGACGATAACTGTAATCCGTCGTAAGTTTATTATTTTATTATTAAACTTACAGTCACTTTACGACGCAATTTATATTTCGTCGTAAGTTCAAATATTTCATTATTATTCCATTATTAAATTTATTATTTAAAAATTAAATATATCAAAATTTATATATATATATTCAGGATGACTTGCCATCAAAACATATTTCAGCTTTTTTATAAAAAATATAAAATTAATTTGAGAAACCTTTCTATATTTTACGGATGTAGTTGAGATATATAATTAACAGTAAAAATATGAAAGCGAAATTTATAAACAACTTATTTATGGCGATGACTGATGCAAAGTGGGTCAACATTTATAAACATATTTACCCAATCTGTTAGGTGGTTACTTTTTACTATAAATATATAAAAACACCTTTTTTTCTTGCATGGTCATCAATAAGTACGTATGCACAAACGTAAGAAAATAGTTTAGTCAATCTTGTTTCTATTTCTTTACTTATCGTGATTAAACGAAGAATTCTCACTTTTTAACAATAATTAATTTGAAACTTATACTTATTCCAAATAACTGAAATAAGTATATATATTTTGATATTCTTATGTTATACTTATTCAACCTAATAAAAGAATGCTGGATCAACAACAATTTTTGCACTTCTTGCGTGTGAACGACTCTTTATATAGCTTCGTCAATTAATTAATTAAAAAAACAAAAGTTAATAGCTTGACTCAGCTAGCAAATCTAACACTTAAATAGTTTAAGTTTTTAATAATGTTAACAATAACTCCCTCCAAAACCAGATGTTCATTTTGAATTTTAACTACTCAAATTGATTTTAGTTTAGTTTGACTGAAATATATTCTTTTTTGTGAGGATGACTGAAATATTAACATATATATAACTTTTAGTTCTTTCAAATAATAAATAAATAAAATTTAATATGTAATCAAATAATAATCTCTTTGACTCCTAATAATAGGCTCTTCATGTCAACCTTTCTATCGAGACAAAATATGTACACGTGATCCATTTGAAATTGCGATTGTGGTTGCGGTCAAAAGAAATATTATATTATAAAATTAAATAATTATTTAGTAATATTTTTATTTACATATAATTTTGGTTAGAATATACTGGTTAGTGATTAGACTATTATTTAGTGAGTTTTGAAACTAAGTGCTTGTTTGGTTCCACGAGGGAACTAATTTACGTAGGAAGTCCTTTCTACTTGCATTTACTGGGAACGGTAGCACGATCATGGCCTTTCAAACAGTATTTAAATAAATACTTAAGACTGCGTGCATGACAACATATTTACACATTCATATGGCATTGATAGTTGACTAAAAGATCCCGGTTGTATGGTACTACCCACTGGTTGTCCAGCTCAGCCTTCCTTATTTCAACAGTAATGTTTGTCCTGCGTCACATATACATCAGGAAGCCACTATCATCAAAAGTAGTTCGGGCACAGTACCTGAAACCATTCAATTATTACAAAGTTTAGGTATTAGGGTAACTTACTGGATTCTGAAATGACATAAAAAAGGGTATGCCTATATCTTACTTTTTCGGAAAATGACGTATGCAACGTAAATCTTTCATGCATGGAGACTTTATATTTTGCAAACCACATGAACCGTGGATCATAAATTCCTTCACGGCTGCATAACCAACCGGATCTAATAAAGGATCTGGGAGTTCTGCGGATACAAAATTATCCACATTCTGCTTGAGGTTTTTTTTTGAATCAGCATCCAGCCATATTAACATATGTACATGTGGAAGGCCTCTTTTCTGAAACTCGACGACATACATAACTGCAAAATGGGAAAATTTAGATTATATTGGCAATATGCAAACAAAAATGTAATTAGAAACTAAACTAAGAAAGTCCTTGCAAACAATCTTACCTCCAATACAAACACCAAAGTGTTTTTTGTCCTTAATATCTACCATTAACTGATCAATTTTTAGCCTAAACAACCTTGATATGATGTTAGGACAGTTTGGAGCAATGCAACCAGGCACATACTCCATCATCTTCTGAATTTCATCCCAAAGAGAATTACAGGTCATAGTGAGGAATATGTCAGGATGTCCGATGTAACGGCATACAGCCAGCGCATCTTGAAAATTTTGTTGCATGTATCGCTTCGAACCAACGTAGCCAGTTGACAGAATTATACCTTTACCGGTATTTGAACTGTCCACATCACCTCTGCAAACAGATCTACAAATATTGCTGTATAATTAATTCCGTAAAGTAGTTTGGTGAGTACGGATCGACCATAGTCGTGTATGTTCAATGGTAGAAAAAACATCTACCATATACTGTTGAAATAGTCTTCCACCTAGCCGAGGAGTCAAACCTACAATACAACTTTCATTATTTATTTCTGGGGAACATAAAGAAACATATATTAATTTCTAAATATACCTTACCATCAGACTCTCTAATTTGGAAAGTATATGAGTAGTAATTCTTCAGAGACAAAAAGCCACGTAGTTTGCAAGAACTATCAGCAGCCTTTTGAAATTTAATCTTTGGGTGAAATCCATTTTCTCCACGTGGAAAGAGTAAAGGGTACTGTAAAGCCATCAACTTCGGATGAACATAAGAAACACGGACTAAACCTTTACCTTTTTCGTTAACAATTATATCACGGTCGCCACAGGTTTCTTCAGTGTCACCAACCATAATGCCAGCAACTTCATCAGTGCTAGAAATATGATATTCTCTTCCACTCTCAGATCTGATAACTTTGAGTGTAATCTGCAGCTCAACTATTTCATCGCTTTCATACAAATCACGTTGTTGCCTAAACTCACCAACCAATTGATTAGCTTCATCTAATATTGTTATAAGACCTCGTACAACCTCTTTATCAACACTTTCTCGGTCATGAACACTAATCCACCGAAGACGATTATCAACTTCGTTAATAGTGTCATAAATGTAAAGTTGACAAAATTTGGGGGTTTCATTGTCATTCGGTATTAAAGATCCAAAAACATGGTGGTTTTGACCATTTAATCTGTATACATAAGGCGCCCTTCCATTGTTAATTGAATGATCTATGTTACCACCAGTAGAAGAAAAGGCAAAAATTGCATTGTAGAGCCGTATCAATCTATGAAAAGTAGGACCTTTTTTCTTGTCGTTGTATAAATCCAGCAAATACTCAGGGGTGGGAGGGATTGGAGGCAATCTCACAGCACATTTCATGCAACAAAGAGAAAATATAGGACAGCCTTTAGTCCCATCTTTATTTACCCTTTCTTCCTTCCACATCCGAGCATGACATTTGGAACATATGGCAGTAGGACCACCCAAAGAAGCATACTCCCCAGGAACGACACGTCGCGGTGCACGTCTGCTCTGCATCAAATTACAATCCGAATTCATCCCATGAACAATGACTTCATCATCACCATCAAGCGACCAACTAAGACAATCTGCATCATCTGCATTTTTTTATTTTAGTTTGACAAAATAAATGTGGATACTTTTTTAGGAGTACATCTTTGTTTTTCTTACCACTTGATTCACAATCACTTGCTTCATAATCTGATCCTTCAGAATCATCAGACAAAAACGAAGGAGCAACTACATTCGGACCTGCAAGAAAATATTAAATGGTACATCATAATTACGTAAGACATAACAATGACGCAATATCACATTCATTTCACCTTCATTAAAATCATTACTTTCTTCCTTATCATCACTAACAATCTCATCTGCGAATAATTCTCTACCAAATCCAAGATAATTTTCCTTCCCTTTCCGGTTCAAAGGTTCACGTCCATTTAACGAAACATCATTAATGTTTGATCGAGTTTCCTCTGTTTCATAATTAAAACAACTATTAATTAGTTATTCCTGTTACCATAAGGATAGACAGACAAAAGCTTAACAATGCTAGAATCTAATATTTACCTCTCAACATATTTCTAGAAAATGAGGCGCTACCTGAATTTGTTACATATGATTAAGGAGTTCTGTCCTGACTACCTTCAAGAGGATTCATGTAATTTACTCTGCTATTTGATCGGGGAGTAACAATAAGACTACTACATTCTACCAACCAAATATTAAACGCATTATTGCTTCATAAACATAAAATAGCTGTTGTTTTGCAAGAAAAACACAGAGTAAATTAAGAAAACAAACAGTACTTGCAGCTGTTTCATTCAAGTGGCCTGACCTAGGCAAGTCACCAAGTTTCCTCCTCTTTCCCACCAACCTAACAATATTTGGCGTGGATTTCGTAAGAATTAGAGACAAAACAATGGGTAGTCAGAACATAAGCCCAAGTATGTTTGCGGTTTAAATTTTGTAAGAATTAGAATCGGTACTTGTAGGTGTTTTGTTTTGGCTCCCACTACTAACTATTGTTGGGGTAAACAGAGGCCATCGGTTCGTCTTGGTTGACGGAGTATGAACGTTGGCCATTGATCCTGTTAACACAGGTGCTGAACAAACACAAACAGAAGTCTTACTTATATTCACACATACGATGAGAAGGTATTCAATAACAACAAACTTACCTGTAGTAGTACTCCTTACATGTGGAAGAAGATAAAGCACAACGATCAGCAACAGCAAAGTCGACAACCACATTCTCTTTGTTACGATTCAATGGTTTCGTTCTTCTGTACTTCCGACCATAATCTGCATTCAAATCTTCCAGGTTGAAGAACTTGTCACCTTCTTCACCACCCATTCCTTGCACAATGAATCAACCCGTACTCAAATGGAAGACACAAGTAATAAGACACAGGTAGGAAGCTATTCAAGCTATTCAAGTGCACACATGTATACACAATATTCAAGTGGGTGAAGACACTATTCAAAAGAGAGGGAGAAGTCACTAATTAACCTAAAGAAACTAATTAGAATTTGAATTTCAAATTCAAAAGTGTATAAGACACATTCTTACCTTCCAAGAGAAGCTTAAAAAGCTTTCAACATAAGCTTTCTTCTCATCCAATATAATCATTATTCTCATCCAATATGTAATTTTAAAAAACTAATCAGTGGCAACTTTAGTAATTTTTTACAACTTGGTGGGTACAATGCTAAAAAGGGGTGGAAGTTACTATTCAAAAGGGCCAGTAGGAACTATTATATACATAGAGGTATATCTAATTCCTAGGTACTCTGTTATCATGTTTAATTTAATTTACTTATTTTATTTTTTCTTAATTATTATTATTATTATTACTATTATTATTTCATTATAATATCTATTTTATTGTTTATCTTAATTTTTCAATTATATACAATAAAAAATAATTATACAAAATTATATATCTTTTTAATATATTTTTGTATTAATGTATTTAAAAACATAATTACTAGTATTTTAACACATGACTTGAAATTATTTTTGTTATCATCAATAAATTATAAATGTACATTTTAAATTTTTAAATAAAATTTAGTTGAATAATAATAAAAATTGAATTGTAATAATTATATTTTTAATTACAAACTCGTATGCTAACTAAAATTTTAAATATCAAATTGTATTACATGATTTTAAAAATTAATATTATGAAATATTATTTGCACATATACTATAATTTATTAATATAGTGAGTTAGTTTTTCTTAATTTTTAAATAACTTTAATAACAAATATCTTTCATTTAGACATAAATTTTGGATCTTAATTATTTAATATATGGATTGATTTTATATCCAGACATAGGAAGTGTGACTAACCTAGGTAGGGGTGGGTGAACAACTTTCCAGATTGTGTAGGCATTTGGAGTTCTTAGGTAATTCTAATACCTATATTTTGTGTAACCAAACAACTATATCAATTATCACTTCTCAGATATTTGGAGTACCCATCTAAATTTCTGTCAACCAAACGACCTCTAAGTCGGTAGTTACTTTCCCTAACAAGTAAATTTATAAAATATGGGAATCAGTTTTCTCCTTAAGTAGTTTTTAGACAAAAATTACTTTTTGGAAAAATTACATTTCAATAAAAAATTATTGGTTAGAATATACTACATCTTACACTATAATTTATATATCATGTTTTAACTATTTATGATCAAATTGTTTAAATTTTGACGATAAATTATATTTAATATATAATTAAATAATTTTAAAATTTGTATCATTAAAAATTATGTATAATTTGCTTTAAAATATATTTTTTAATTTATAAAAATAAAACATACTCCCTCCGTCCCTTCCAAATGTTTATATTTGGGTTGGACACCGAGTTTAAGAAAAATGATAAAATAGTGGAGGAAAGTTAAAAAAGTGAGTAAAGTAGTGGGACGGATTAATATTATATGTATAAAGTGGGTATAGTCAAGAGAAGCAGTGGATATAGTTATTTTAAAAATTATAAAAACTTTACTATTTTTGCAAAGTTTTGAAATTGGAAGGGCAAAAAAGGAAAGGGTAAACAAATGGGAGGGAGAGAGGGAGTATTTTTTTATTAATTACCAATTAAATTTTTATTAATTTAATCACGTAATAGTAACAAATGAATCTTGAATAAAGTAGAGGATGAAGATTTAATGGCGCCGTTCAAATCAGTGATATGGCTCCTGAGTCATTAGCCATTGATTAACTTTGTCGTTGGACCTATAAAATCAAATTCAATTATAAACGTCCTTGTACACTGTAAAATTATACTAAGAATTGATATTTACAGAAACCAGCTGAGCTCTAACACACTAACACTATCTATACTATCAAGCTGAGGAGAGAGTCCGGGGAAACCTCTCGGCATCCCACTGAATCAGCCACCTCTGCTCAATTTAAATGTCTATAATTGTTGCGCTAACTCTTCGGAGCTTATGAATGTCCCATGAAAACCATAAGGTACCCGAGACGGAAGCTTAACAGTTGCTTCTAACTCCATGCTTACACCATTGATTATTTGAAGCTCCGATTTCCATGTCTTTTCGTCGTGAACGAATGCCATAAGGTATCCCTCGTCTTCCTTGTCCGAATCTGAAGGCAGAAAAAATGGTTCCCCACCGTACCTTTTGTCACCATAATAGACCTTTTGTGACTCTCCGGTAAATAAGTCGATTTTGGCAATACCTGATACTTTAGGCCACGGTTCAGCTATGGCAAAATAAGCAAACCTCGTTTTTCGGCCTAGTTTTTTCCGGTTCACCATTCCGACCTCGATGTTCACTTGCTCGGATGGTTTCATTATTGCGCGACGAGTGGATTTTCTGGTCTTTAGATTTAGCCGGATTTCGGATAAAACACTTTCTAAGGTTTCATCAGATTCATTGAAAATGGAATCAGGTGGTGTCATGCAAGAACCGATAATGACAATTTCGTCGGATTCGGGTTCTTCCCATGCATTCCATAAATGGAAACAAAAAGTTTCTGGTGAATCAACCCATATTATATCAGAAGAATCTTTGGCATATTTTGATAAAACTCCGAATCTGGACATCTTGTTTTTGTCGTAGATAACTGGTGAACCACCTTTGATCATTTCGTCGAGCTTAAACACTACTTGCTGATCCGGAATCACTACAAAATTTTCTGTTATCGCGAAATCATGAGTCATTGTAGGAACCTCAAGTGGGATTTCAACATCTTCAGATTTTTCTCCGTCTTTCGAGAATCGAAAATATTTCAAGTAAGGCTTTTTAATGACATCATAACTGAGAGCAAAAAGCTCACCCGATACTGGATCAAGTTTCGGGTGAGCTATCATTGTAGACTCTAGTTGCGATTCAAAATCAAATCGGCCAATGGTCTCTAAATCACCACCCGATTTAACCCGAACATGATACGGAAGATCATCTTCCGACATGGCTAAAAGCCGACCATTGAAATAAACAAGGCCTGCATTAGCTACACCGATTCCATTGCTTTGATCAACGAGTCCGAATAGCCCACGAACATAAAAGAGCGCTAATCGAGCTATACCCGAATGTCCATGAAGCTCACCAATTGCCTTAGGAAAAACCGGCCTTCCCAAATCTCGTTCTTGAACTAACCTTTCTGTTTCCGTAAACCTACATGCATAGCTAACAGAATTACCGTTGATCGTAACCGCATGAACCATTCCATCGCCATCAAACAAGTGATGTCCAGCAGTCGGTTCGAACAAAGGGTTGGCCCCGTTTCGAACGTAGACCCCCGAAATATGGTCCGGAATTGTTCCCGACACTGGCAGGTTGTGACGAACAGATTGTTCGGGCACGGGAGCGAAGTTCCCGGAAATTTGTACAGCAGGATCAGCGGTTTTCGCTAAGGGGTGTTTGGCTTCAAGTGATAGTACAGCATTTTCAACCATATCTAATGCAGTAGCTGCGGCTTTTTGTAAAATGTTCCATTTTTGTGGTAAAACTTTGTCTTGTTTCGTGATATCATGTGAATTGTAAGGTTGTTTTCGGAATGGTACAGAAGGAGAGTGCAGAGCAGATTGTACTGCACTAGCATTAGCTTTTCTAATACATGGCTTCATGGTTGTTGATAAGAACCTCTGAGCTGTTCGATCATTTTTCGACGAATGCGAAGACGAAGAAGAGCAAGAAGGGAAGACATGAGTTCTGTAGAAATTAGAAGATGTAGTTGATGAGCAAGAAGCCATGTTAAGTTATCTTGTGAGATTTTAAAGTTGTTTGTACATAAAAGCTGTGTTTGATATTTGTGGAAGAGAATTAAGGAAAGAAAAAAAATGATGAATATGGGAGAATAACAAAGGTAAATGAGATTATATAGAGAGTTGGAGAGGGGACATCAACCTAACAAAAACATATGTACAGAGAAGACCACATGGTCAATATTTTGAAATCCACATGGGATTGATAAATTGTTTTCGACAATAAATTCGGTTGATTAATTAGAGAAATTATCATAAATATTAATTTTTTTAAATTTTTTTGTGATTTTATTATTTTCTAATTTTTTTTATAAAAATATGGAATCAGTCAAAATCAACCAAAATTATGCAGATATTCAATTAGTTGAATGAAGTTTTTTTCGTTGCATCTAAGGTTACATATATTTGTAAAAACTCGTCAAATGTTGCACACAGTTTATTTCAGTTGTCAAAAATCATATTTTTGCAAAAAAAGATTGAAAATAGTATTTTTGCAAATTAAAAGATATTTTTTCAATTTTTTAAAAAATGACAGTATTTTGCAAAAATATTTTTAGATTTGAATATTTTTCAAAAAAAATAATTTAATTATTTATTAAAATACGGTTAATAATTCCCATAAAGTGATAATGTTGATACCGAAATAAAAATTACCATCATAAAAGCTATCACATTAAAATACTTGACATATTAATACTCGTTAATACGTGAGACTGGCCGAAACTCTCTAATTAAGAAGATTTTTCAATTTAAAGAATATTAATTAATTTAGGAGGGCGACAGGTAGTTTATTGGTCTATGAATGCCAATAAGGTATTGTAAGTAATCACATGCATGGATACCCTAAAAGGGATCCGCCGAATACACTAAACACATAAAAGATCATTTTTAGATCGCCGTATGTTTAATTATTAATATTCGGTTAATACTAAAGACCAATCATTTGAGATTCTATGTGCTAAGGCAGCAGAATATGTATTAGTCTTTTTATAATTAAAAAAAGCACACACGCACATCACACATACAGAGTTGTTTAATATTGTAAGTTTTCTTGCATGACCATGAACATTTATTTCGTCTTTCTGGTGACTGGCATAAATTGTTATTCGCCATAGTTTTTCTTTTGGTATATAGTAGATATATTTAGTTGGTAAGCCGTATCTAGTATTTTATTTTGTGGATACTTTTTATATATATGGTGACCAGAAATCTTGATCGACGTGTTATTAAATTTCTCTGATTCTACTTTCATGCATATACATGTAGGATTTTTAACAAATTGAACTGTTTGCGAACAAATTTGAACTCGACTCATTAAGAGCACATTCGGCTCGACTCGTTAATGAACTCGAACAGAAAAATGTATTTGTTAATCAAAACGAGCTCGAGCCGAACGAGCTCGAGCCGAGTTTTGGATTGTTCGGCTCGAGCTCGCTTGTTAAAACTCAAAAAAATCAAAATATATCCTGAATAATTTTAGTTATGTATTGGTGTTTCGAAAATATATAGTGCGAACGACCTAGACTAATCGAGATTAGGGACCCACAATTATATTTATACATATATATATATATATATCTAAGTATATATTCATATATATCGTATCAAATTATTCAATTTTGAGTATACAGAAGAATATGTTGAAAATTAGTGATATTGAGCATATTGATGATTACTTTACCTTTAAAAATGCAAAGAAATCATTTTAAATTAGGTTGTGGTTACAAGTACTCCTTCAGTTTTGATTTGATTTTCTAAAGTTAAGATCATTAAATTTTTCTTTTCATTTATATTTTAATTTGTGTGAAATGTTGACTTTCACTTTTTTTATTTTAATTTTTTTTAAAGGGCTGAAAATAAATTCCCACACTAGTTCTACAAAATTTTAGGAACCGCTCTGAGCATGCACAATATGTAAGAATTAGTTGCGATTTTGGGGAGGGGAATAACATCAATTGCCAGACAAAGTTGTCGATCAGCAAGTAACAACTGATGAACCAAATATTTGTTTGTGGTCATTATATGCGATTATTTGAACATGCATATAATTTGTTAGGTGACAGGCTATCTAACTATCTGTTTTTAGTTAACATGCAAAACCATATAAAATGCCAAACTCAAGCTGTTTGAACCAGACAATTTTGTATTTTTATTGCTTTAATTAGGTCTCATTTTACCTACAAAGTCAGAATAAATTTCATCTGAGTTTAAACTAAACCTGGGATAATAGGTAAAATATTTGAAAATATCATATTTTAAGGAAGTATTAAAATACTTGATGATGCCCGTCCTCCAACATAAAAACGTGGACGGATGGAGTAACGAATAGTTGGTAAGCGTTTCGTCAAAAAGTTGTAATATACAAAAACAAAATGCATTATGCATGCGTACAACATTATTCCAATGCATAAAAATGTGCTTGAATTGTGAGTGTCAATATCTTTCACTAAGAGTAAATGGAAACTTATCTCCAAATGAAACAAACTTATCTCCAAATGAAACACAATTCTTTCTCAAAAACAAGTGAACATCATTCGTCCAAGTTTCCCATATGTATGCCTCTCATTAAAGTTATGCGTTTGTTTTCCTCGAACAGCAGACACAAAATTTGGGTTTAAAATTATAGCGGTTCAGAACCGAGTCGAACCGAGTTTTCATTGAATGAAGTTAATTTTTAATTTTTTCTGATGAGCCAAGTCAAGTTTTATTTACAAACAGAAAATTGTGTTCGAGTTCGAACTCGTTAACGAATAAGCCAAACACATTTTTGTGTTTGGACTCGAGTCCTTAACGAACCGAACCGAGCCGAGCCGAACCGAGCCGAACCAAGCCTTTAACGAGTCGAGTTCGAATTTGTTCACGAATAGTTCGGTTTGCAAACAGTTCTATTTGCGAACAGTTTTACTTAAAATCCTGACAAAGTTATCTTTTAAAAATAGTCATTGGAGGATTGATTCGGTCAACTTTCAAAATTAATTTTTAGTCACGGTTAGGTCTCTAGTTAACACGAGGTCGAGGTGTACGAATTAGAGGCTGATCTAGTAAGATTTACTGGGACACGTGATCCCCCTAAAGAAAATTTAACACTTTTTTGATCATTTAATTTTTTAATAGTAATATCCCTCGGAAAAAATTTCTGAATCTGTTCCTGGTCGGAAGTCGGAACCAAGTCTGAGACATAATAATGTACAAGTAATTAAACATATATAATTATTAACCTTGACAAAGAAGTAACTAGAAAAGATAAAATTTATCATGATTCCTGAAATTACTCAAATGGAGCATATTTAACATAAACCTCTAATGAGTTCCAACATCTTTTTTCACAAAGTACTGATGATTTCAATGTTACCTGAAGCAAACAAATTCCATCTTTTTGATTGAAAACCTCACATACAAAAGATTTCCATAGACTGATACACAAATTTGAACATGAATCATATCTACCAAAATATAACAAGAAACCAGGGCACTGAAATTCTATCTCTCCACAACAAGTAGCTCAGGTTGCCGACTGGCCGAAACATATGTGGACCATTCAAAGTGACACATCACATGGGCTAAATGTATATAACATGTGCAGATATATCGAACAAGGCAACCAGCCATAGCCATGAATACATATTGGACCAGAAAGCCATGGCCGAAAGGACAAATTTATGATTGATTCGGAGTCAGGTCCATCATGTTCCGATTTTACGTCACGTGTTTGATGGCTTATTAGATATCTCTCAGTCTTTTCGAACAAGATCTAAAAGGAACATGATAATGTTTTCAATCTCGAACACTTGACCCAGGTGAAGGACTCTTGTTCCTAGGGCCCCCGAAATTTTCAAATCTCGTATGCATGAAAGTATAAAATGCAGCTTATATGTACAATAGAGTTCCTTAAACTGATTTCGACTAGTACCTCCTAAATCTCGAGACTGGCCACCATATGCAACATATGATAGTCATGGCTCTTACCGACAGCTACTAGGAAAAACCACAAGTATAACACAAGCACCAGACGAAAATCACATCTATGCATCAAAGATCATTGGGAGTACGTGCAGACTCGCACTGCCACTCCTTGATTCTTGCTTTCTATCCCTTAATAACCACAAAGCAAGGCTTAGCTTGCGATTAATTACTTGCCCGTACGTTTAGACAAAGAACGAGCACAGAACGTTAACTATACGAAAACAATTAGACTTAGATACTTTTGTTTAAAGCCTGAAAACTATGGAACTACTTGAGTGCCTACATTTTACGAGATTATGATCAAGATCTCGCACATGTTATGTAAATGGCCTTCTCTCTTTATCAATCAAAGATATGAGGTGAATCAGTTTCGTTTCGTCGCCAGTCTTTATATTACTTTGCAAATTAACATTCAAGATTCATAAATTCATAAATTAAAGCTTCAAGGGGATCACTTGGCATTCAACAAAATACCAGAGGGCAACATTTTAATGGGGGTTTTTTACTGTACTTGAATGTGACTGGCCCTGTTCATTGAATCACATCTGCCACAACGTCTCTGTTCCACCTTATATCTGATAACCTAAAACTGAATAGTGATTATATATATCACTATATAATCACTATCTAAGAAGTAAGAACTAGTATTATTTTTTATTAGTAGGATTCATATTGACAGGATTTAATACATTTTGCGAGTTAGCAACCAACAAAAAAAGGACTACACATTTTTTGGGATTCTTTTCTAAACTCTAGAATTGCTAATTACCATTCAGGCCCTAAATTTTTTATACAAGTTTAATAGGGGATTGAAGCGCAAATTTATCCGCACAAACCGCAAATTTGCGGATAAAAAAGTCGCGGTTAACCTTGACCGCATATATGTTAAGGCTGGAGATTTCGTAAAACTGCTATGAGAGAGGTTTAGTGCGAATTTCACCTTTCAACGGCACCAAATCTCACCGCGTATATCCGGAACGGACTTTACTTGTACATTTAATTCAAATCCGCCAATTAAAAACTAGTTCTTAGAATGATACTAACAAAATTCATATACTTTAAGTTGCTAAGTTTTCTGCTCTCCTAAAATGCTGAAATGCGAAAACTTAAATCATTTTATAACTAGTTAAAACCCGTGTTTCGCGCGGTGAAAAATTATTTCTTAAAAACTGAATGGATTCAAGTGTATAAATTAAAGTGTATAACTGCTAAAACCATGTTTAACCGTCTTTATATTATAATTATATTAGTTAATCTAGTGTGTGCCCATGGCAACATACTAAAAAATGTGATTGATGAGTTGTAAAAAATTTATTATTGAATATTTTTGTGCATGTAGGAGATCCATCATTACTAATGAACTCTCCACCAATATTTTGTGGGCGCCTCATCAAATATTAATTTTTAGCATGTGCTCATGATCACACACTAGAAAAATCCATATTATAAATATATATTATTTCTTGAATAATAGGCTCAAATTAGGGATAATAATAACAATGTATCATTTATTATTATTATTTCTTGAAAGATGTCATTCAAAATATATTATTGCTTTAAGTAGTTTTGGAAATATATCGACGTGAAAGATGTCATTCAAAATTATTTATTATTTATTTATAACATGCTCGTGAAATTTCAGCAATGATCCGAGCACTTTATTTTTCAGCAATATGTTCTCAATTTTTAACGGCATACTTGAAATTAGAATATAAGAGTTTCGGGTTTGAGTTAACTTTAAATTCTAAGTGGTTATTTTAAGCAAAGTAAGTTTAATATTTTGCCTTTATTTTTCTTTGCCTTGACATTAGTGAAGGACAGGCGAATAAGGAAATATGTGTTAAAAGAAAGTCATCAAATTCAAGTGTCATGTCATGCGTCGTAATACAAGGATTTACGGAATAAATTGTTAATAAGAGGTGCTTTGTGAACTTAATTATCCTCGTATATTAGTAGTTTATTTGTGTGGATAACCCGCTAATTATACTCACTGAATGCAAATCCTAACTACTTTTTATTTTTCATCGGTAAAAAATAGATTAATAATTATATAATCAATTAGCTCAATGAGAGATAATCTTAAAAAAGGCGGTCCACGCATGAAATAAATTGATCAACTTATGTCGAACCTTACGATTCTATGTAACAGACTGCTTGCAAAGGTAATATATACATATTACAATTATAGGATCACAAAATTCGGTTTAGAGAATGAAAGTAATTGATGTACTTGTCCCGCAACTCTATTTTATTATATTATATTATACAACACTAGATTAAGGATCGATTAAGGCGTAAGAATGGCCATAAAAAACATTTTGACTTGATCCTTTTACTCTGAGAGCAGTATTAACACCATGTCCGTTCATGGTAGTCTCGCAGATGTGAAAAAAGTAAATACCTAATCTTATATTATTTGTCAAGCTTACTTTTATTTATTTTTTATCGTAGTTAACTCGCGGCCGCTACTCTTCTTTGGCTCAGAAGGCATAATCATAAATTCTTCTCCTGTGGAATTGGAACTTGTGACCAAAATGATAATTATCCCCTTTTTAAATAACTGAGCCAACACTTGCGGGCCAAGTTTGCGTTTAACCTTTTTCTTTTGTAAGTAGTGTATATTTGGGGAACAAAGTAAAACACAAATAAGAAAATCCAATGAATCTCAAGAATCAAGCTTTTGCATGAAAAAATATAGTTTTAAAAAGATTGACTTACACAAGACATAAAATAAGTTATTAGCTTACTGTTCGCCTCCTGCAGCGTGCTTGTAAGTATATACATGTGTACAACTAACTCGTAATTCAAAGATTCAAATTAATAAAAAGCACTACAAGATTATATGCAAAAGACATACGTTAAGAAATTATATATGCACACCTGATAACATGTGTGGAAGTAGTATGGCAAAATATGTGGAAGAGGTATGGCAAAATGAGACATCCTTTGCTTGTTGATATACTGGTGAGCAAGAGTAAGAGATTGGCAGTTATATATAATTAATCATAATCTTTTAAATTCTTTGAAATCATTATTAGTAGGACATTTCATTCATTATATAATTTATTTACATGCCATTTATAAAATGACAAATGCCCTTCAAAAATTAAGAAAATTAAAATGATGAGTTTGAAGAGGCCACGTCATATTCCCAAGTGTCGTGTGAGATTTTCCTTTATAGAGATGTATAAAAGATTTATAATATAAAGTTATAAAATAAAAATTATTTCATCCAGATAATCTTAAAATATATTTACTAAATTATCAATTTATGTCAAGATATTCGTCTAAAATTTACATTTGAAAAATATATATGTTTACGCTGTAATAGGTAAATAACTAACAATATTTCTTATGAATGGATGAAGAGTACCAATATACACATGCTAGAACTTGGCCACTCTATAAAATAATGGTCTTAATTTTAAGCTAAAACAATTATCTGAATTTTTGAAGTTTCTTGAATATGTAATTATATGGTGTCAGGTAATGCGGCCCTACAATTGGGCCTTGCATGTTATTTTACTAAGGCTTTTGTTTACAACAAGCCCAGTTCAATGAAAGTTAAGAAGTACGTTGGGCTCAGATAAGACTTTCACATTGCACAACTAAACTTGCCATGATAACTTTTTTCTGAATGTATATTGTTATAATTTTGGAGTAATGTTGTGGATACCAAAATTAATATCAAAATAACTCCTAAAACAGCACAGAGCTAATTATGAGTTATGACTTAAAAAAGTAGATAAACATAACATAAATATTAATTAACATAAAAATTATACAATAACATAATTGTTGTATACTAAATTCTAAAATGTCATATAACACATACCAATGAAGAAATTAGAGTAAAACATTATCCAAAATATTCTAAAATTTTAAAATAATTAAATGCATTCTTTTTAAGATAAGTGTCGCGTAAATAAAATTACGAATTAAGGTATGGTCTCAAAACTATAATATATACTCTCTCCGTCCCACTGGATAGTTTACGTACACTATTTGCACGTATTTCGAGATTTCAAAAAAATATAGTTTCATAATATTTTTTTTGAATAAAAGTGTAAACATGAATTTTTTTTTCAGATTTTTTAAAAATAAAAATAAAAATTATGAAAGTATACTTTAAACGAGTATCGAAAAACGTGCCGAAAAGTAATGTAAACAATCCAGTGGACGAATAGATTATATTTTATGTATTATGCATTAAGTCTCCCTAGATCCAGCTCTAAACGAGTTACATTGGTAAATTTATTTTTATTTCATTTATTTTTAAATTCTAAAATCTGCTTGGGATATATTATGATATATTTTTGTGTGTAAATATATTCCGCACATATTTTACTCGCAGAAAAAAACATCTTTCCATAAACTTTGAATTATCTGACAGAGGTAGTTCGAATCTTAGTATATACGTTCTTTCAAAAAAATAAAAAAAATCTTGATATATACGGTTGTTATTTGTTTAAAAAATTATATTTAGAAATTTATTTAAAAGTATCAAAATATATAATTTATTTTTAAAAAAATTCGGTGAAAACAACATTTGTCCACATGTGTCCGATCTCACACGCTTACGATAATTACATTGGAATCAGTTTCCTCTCGAGACATGAAACTCTGTTTGCCACATAACAACTTACTTTCAAGTGGGCTGTTTACCCTCCAGACAATATACTTACAACTTTTCTATATCTATATTAATCTTCCCCAACTCCTACCAAAAAGTTAATTAAAAGATTCTTCTTTTACCCACAATTTTAGACTTGTTTGTATCAAAGTCACCATCTTTATACAGCCTACTATCCATTATTATCCACTCTGTAAGTCTTTTTTGTCTTTTTCTTGATTTTTTGCTGTTTTTTTGAGCTGGGTTTTTGTTTTCTTGATTGATTATTGTTTGTTTTGATCAAGTTGGTGATTTGTGAAGTGGGGTTTTGCTTTTTTTGATTGTTTTTGTGAAATGATTGGAATTAGCTGGTTCTGAGGTGTTTTGTTATCTGGGGTTTTGTTTTTGTCTAGTGTTTCATGTGCTTTTATTTGGTTTGATTGTGTTTGTGTGTGAATGTGTGTATTTTATTCCAAGTTGTGATCTTTAATTGATGATAAAGGAGGGAGATTGAGAGAGAGGGGGGGAGAGATTGGGGGAGAGAGAGATTGAGAGAGAAAGAGAGGGAGAGAGAGAGATTGAGAGAGAAAGAAAGAGAGAGAGAGAGAGAATTAATTTGGGATTAAATTTTGTAAGTTGTCCTTTTTTATTTGCCATTGTATGATAAATTGTACAGGGTGTTCTTAGGAATGAGCTGATTTGTTGTTGTGTGCTGATTATAGGATTACAATTTGTTTCGAGGGAAGCTCTTTGAGGAAATTCAGTATGTGTATTGGAAAATAGCTTAGGTTTATGTTTGGATGGTATTTAGAGAAGGATGCAAAGGGTAAGAGTTTCGTCTCAGCAAGCACCAGTACAGAAGTTAGGTGATTCTCAAATGACATTGTCCCCAAAGTTTAGATTAGCCGCGCCAATGTTATCTTTGTTAGATTCTTCAGTAGAATCAGAATTGGCACGTAGTGGTGAGCCTCTTATTCCAGGGCTTCCGGATGATATTGCCCTCAATTGTCTTCTTCGGCTTCCAGTAGAAAGCCATACGCCTTGTAAAGCTGTTTCTAAACGTTGGTATCAGTTGTTTGGAAGTAAGGAAATATTTTTCACACGAAGGAAGGAGTTTGGTTTTCATGATCCTTGGTTATTTGTTTTTGCCTTTCACAAATGTATGGGAAGGATTGAGTGGCAGGTATTTGACATGAAAAAATTGTCTTGGCACTCTATTCCTGCAATGCCTTGTAAAGAAAAGATTTGCCCTCATGGGTTTAGGTGTGTTTCAATTCCCCAAGAGGGCGCTCTGTATGTATGCGGGGGCGTGGTTTCTGATGTGGATTGCCCTCTGAACGTGGTGTTGAAATATGAAGTACAGAAGAATCGTTGGACTGTTATGAAAAAAATGATTACAGCACGATCATTTTTTGCTAGTGGAGTTGTTGATGGAATGATTTATGTAGCGGGAGGAAATAGCACAGATCTATTTGAACTAAATTCAGCTGAAGTTATGGATCCCCGTAAGGGTATTTGGCGACCTATTGCAAGCATGGGTACAAATATGGCTTCATATGATGCCGCAGTTCTCAATGGAAAGCTTTTTGTAACTGAAGGTTGGTTTTGGCCCTTCTATGTGGTACCTAGAGGTCAAATTTATGACCCTAAAACAGATACCTGGGAGAACATGGCTGCTGGGCTGAGAGAAGGGTGGACTGGAACAAGCGCTGTCATATATAGTCACTTATTTGTAGTTTCAGAGCATGAAAGGATTAAACTTAAAGTTTACTATACAAATACTGATTGTTGGGAGGCTGTTGCTGGTGCTCCTTTACCTGAGCAAATTTGCAAGCCCTTCACTGTCAATTGCTGTGAGTCCAGAATCTATGTTGTGGGTAAAAATCTTCATGTTGCTATTGGCCATATCTCGAGAACGAACCCTGCAATAACTTCGGAGAATAGGTGGAGCTTCTCTGTTCAATGGCAAGTGGTGGATTCCCCTTCCGCCTTTTCTGATTTGGTACCAACAAGTGCACAGGTTCTCTTTGCTTAGATCACGATTTTTGTTTCATGTGGTGCTTTCCTTTATGTTGCTGCTTTTGTAAATATCGTAAAATGCTGAAGTGCTTCTGCAGTAGAGTTGTGATAGGCTGGTAGTTGTGTGATAAGGTTCTAAATGTTTGTACTGATGTACTAGCCGCGATGAGCGTTTTTATGTTTGTGTATGTACTTATCTTGTTTACTTTGCTTAAAGGGAGAATTATTTCCAGAAATAACAGACTGCGATTTTGAAAGCGTCTCGCATAACAAGTATTTCCATATTTCTGTTTATAAATTATGTTCTGGCCTTGGTGTGATTGTATTATAATAATGCATAGTGATTGAAATTTAAGTGAGTTACTTCTCTGTTTTAACCTCTAAAATGAGAAAATGTAAAGTTACTCTGCAGATTTTATAACAGTTGAAATTTATGATGGCACGTATGTTCTCGAATCCTAGGGAATCTTATGTTGCATCAGGATGATTTTCCTGCATAGATGATCAGGTGTTGCCTCTAGTTGTATTTCTTAAATTCTTTGGTTATTTCCAATAATTTCGGTTAGTTTTCTGGTTAAAGTTGCATTAAATTTTTCAATAACACCGGCATGAAAAAGGATTGGATAGAAATTTTGACTAACATGCATGAAAAAATGAGGGAATGGGTCCACTATGACAAGGAATTCTGCATGCTAAACATATCTATTATATTTTACTCGTGAGTTAGGATCTGGGGAGAGTAGGATATATGCAAGCAAGGCAGTCTACATGTGTGTGTATAAGTTGATTTTGAGTTTGTAATATCTTTTCTACATAGGTAGGTGAGATGTTGATCATGATTGAACATATTTTGTTGCCGTTTAAAACAATTTTTCAATCATGTAATAGTCATCAGGTTTCAGCCTTGGATGAGTCTTCTGCTAAGAATTTACTTTGTTGAATGAATTTTCAGTGTGTCCATTCACTTTCATACGTTGTTTTTCTTATTTTAGTTGTCTTAATGTATTTGAGGTATGAATACAGAAAGGAAGAGTCACTTTTAAGCATTTTTAGTAGTTGACAAAGAAAAGGCAACTGTAAAGTGACATCTATCCATTATGCAAGTGGTTGGTTACATATCATTATATCATTCTTCATGTTTATTTTCAGTAGTTATTGGTTGGTTACCCATCATTTTCTCATTTTATCATTGCTTGTGTACACAAGTTTTTTTTCCTTTGAGAACCCGTGTGTACTTCCATAATGTTATTTAGTTTGATTCCTACGCAAAATTGTTTTGTGGACTTTTTATGTTATTAGCAAGCCATAAGACATCCAAATTATCAAACATATAGAGTGGTTTTTAAAAGAGGTTAAGGGGTAGAGATGACCATAACAAGTTTCTTGTGTACCGATAGCTCTGCTTTCCTTTTTCAGTATGCAAACATGTAACAGTTTCGAGTTTTCTACCTGTGTCTGATTTAAAATCATGTGTAAACATTACATTTATGTATGAATACTTAAGTGCAAGTTTTGTTTGACTGAGCTTGAAATTGGGAACTCATTTTCTAGTTAACTTGTTTCCCCAGTCCCTGTTATGATTGATTGAGATGATAATGTTATGCTCAAATATACCAAAAAGCCGAAGATATGAAAGAGCAGTGCATGGAGTCCGGCAGTAGCAGATGAAATTTGCATATTAGTTTTTGGACAATATTTATCTTAACAAGTCATATACAGTAGACAGAGAAGCCTACGATATAAGGTAGGAATGTTATGTTGTAATATGGTCTAATGGCAGTTAAAATCATAACATTTGTTAGTTATATCATGTCAATGGTCAGCTTTGATAGCCTATCATGTTAAGTTTGCAGGTTTATAGCTGTAATATATCCACCAGGTTGTTTTGTTCCGAACCTCATTATCATTCCTATTACTAATTTGAAGAACCGCTAGTACTGCATTAGATATGCTTCATATAGGGTCAGGGTAGATTGTTCATTTGTGAAAGAAAGGATTCGACAAAGAACTTGTCACTACTAGAAATAGTAGATACGACATCGGTCCTTAGACATCGGCATGTAATGCACCCGATGTTAAAATGCAGTTTAACATCGGTTTTGTAAAAAGCGATGTTGAATACGTATATTGACATCGGTTTCACTTAGTAGCCGTTGTCTATCTTCAGAAATTAAAAAGGCCACAAATTTGTTTTTAACTTTGACATCGGTTCATTTTGTTAACAGTTGTCTATGGCTTTTTAAAAAAAATAGAAATTATTTAACTCCCCCCCGCTTTTCAATACACTTTCCCCCTTTAATTTTAACAAAAAATTCACTTTAACATATTTTCCCCCCTTTCCAAAAAACCTCCCGCGAGCCTCTCATCTCTCCCCGACCCTCGCCTCTCTCGTCTCTCTCATCTCTCCCCTCCTTCTCTCTTAGTCTTCTTACCTTTCTTCTCTCTTCTTACCTTAGTCTCTCTTAACCGTCTCTTCTCTCTTTTCTCTGAAACCCTAATTTTAGCCCCAATTCTAATTCAAGATTTGGAGCTTCAAATTAGAGCAAATTAAACTTAAAATTGAGCTAGTATCTGGAGGTTGGAGCTAGTATCTGGAGGTAGACAGCATTTGGAGGTTGGAGACTGAGGGTTTAGAACATTGGGGTTTCGGAACATTGAAAGCATCCGGAGGTATATTCTTCTTTACTTCTTTACTGTTTATCTCCCTCATTTTTATGTTTAATATCTTCTTTGTGCATGTAAATGTTTTATGTTTATCTTCTTTTCTTCTTTACTGTTTTTCTTCTTTGTGCATGTAAATGTTTTATGTTTTTGGGGGTTTTATGTTTGTTTCTTTTTGGGGGTTTTATGTCCTGTTTTTGGGAATTTTATGTCATGTTAAATATTTTAGGTACACTGATGTAAATCAATGTTTTAGGTACATTGATGTAAATGTAAATGTTTCTGTTCTGTTTTTAATTATGTGTTTTCTGGGGGTTGTTCATACATATTAGTGTGTTTTGGGGGGGTTTTTGGGGCTGCAATTGAACAGGTCTCAGATATGAACAAGTCTCTGCATTTCTTGTTTTGTATGATAGTCATTTCTCTGATATGAACAAGTCTCTGCATTCCTGATATGAACTATCTGTTACTTGTGTTGTATTATAGTAATTGTTTTGTATAATTATCCTTCTCACAGATACAAGTAACAAATAATTTTAATTTATTTATTTATGGGCTGAATTTGTTTCAATACTCAAGTTCTCACTGAGTTTTATTTATGTGAAGGAAATTTAACAATTGTCTGGGCTGTGAATGTTGGAATTATTGGTTTTTAATTATGTGATATTTTCAAATATCTTGGTTTAATTTGTTTTAATTATCTTGGTTTAATTTAGTCTAGTTTATAAATTTAGTCTAGTTTTGTAATTAATTGGGTATATGTATAGGATCTTAGAGTAATGAATTAGTACTATAAATTATTAGGATATCAAGGTATTTACTCCTTTCTAAGTTTATATAATTAATCCCTACAGTAACCAACACAAATTTGATATGCCTTTTATTAAATAATTATAAACAGGTATGTGTTGGATTTTTAATATTTATAGTGGCTATCAGGTAGGGAAATTTGATGGATAAGACATGGATTTTGCAAGATAGGGATTCTTTAGCATTTGAAATGGGGGTGGAAAACTTCTTGATATATGCTGAAGAAAATTCTGAAGATCGTAACAAAATTCCTTGCCCTTGTGGACGATGCGCCAATTTTAAAAAATTCTCTATAAAAACAATCAGGGGCCATATCTATGACAATGGCTTTTGTCTAGATTATGTGCATTGGGTTTGGCACGGGGAGACTGCTTCTACGGGTCCTAAATCTTCAAGTGCTAGTTGTCCACCTGAAGAGCAAGCTCCAGACCCACCTCCTGAGCAAACCTCTGATGAAGCGTCAGAGCAAGATCAGGAGCATGTCGCTGCTTCGGAAACTGTTGATGTTTGTGAAACGGCATATAACTCGAGTCAATATGATAATGATTCATATCAGTTTAGGAGGTTTGTAGCCGATGCTGAGCAACCTCTATATGAGGGTAGTGACTGTACTAAGTTAGAGTCGATGTTGAAGTTGCATAACTGGAAATCTAGGTTTGGTATTACCGATAGTGCCTTCACTGACCTCCTTTCTTCTGTTGGGTCTCTACTTCCCAAAGATAATGTGTTACCTAGTAATGCATATGAAGCAAAAAAAACCCTCTCCAATTTAGGTCTAGAGTATATAAAGTTCCATTCATGTCTGAATGACTGTGTACTGTACAGGGGTGTACATGCTGATGCAACCAAGTGTCCTAAGTGTCGACTTTCTCGGTGGAAGTTGACAAAGAAAGGTGAAGAGAGGATTAATCTTCCAGCCAAAGTCATGTGATATTTTCCAATAATTCCTAGATTTAAACGTATGTTTAAATCTCCTTCCACCGCTAAACTAATGTGTTGGCATGCGCAGCAGCGGACACAAGATGGTAAAATGCGACATCCAGCCGACTCTCCATCTTGGAAAAATATAGATTATAGGTGGCCATCCTTTGGTAGTGAACCGAGAAACCTTCGCTTGGCTTTATCGGCGGATGGTGTAAACCCGCACAATAATGGCCTATCTAATAGATATAGTTGCTGGCCAGTCATATTGGTGACTTACAATCTTCCTCCCTGGTTATGTATGAAAAGAAAATTTATGATGTTGTCGATATTGGTCCCTGGCCCGCATGAGCCTGGTAATAACATCGACATCTACTTACAACCGATGATTGATGATTTAAAAAAGCTTTGGAAGGAAGGGGAACCAAATATGTATGACGCGTATAACAAATCATTTTTCACTTTAAAAGCAGTTTTAATGTGGACGATAAATGACTTCCCTGCTTACGAAAATTTATCTGGCTGCGTTAATAAGGGTTATAAGTGTTGTCCAGTTTGTGGAGATGACACCGTAGCTAAATTTTTGACTCATAGTAGGAAAATGTGCTACCAAGGGCATCGTCAATATTTGCCTCTACATCATCCTTATAGAAGGCAGAAGGCTGCTTTTAATGGACAACAAGAGTTTGGGCAGCCGCGTCGAACCCTATCCGGAGAAGAAGTGTTAGCAGAGCAAGAACAAATCAAATTTGAATTTGGGAAGAAAATGAAGAAGGCAAAGAAGGTTGAAAGTCCATGGAAGAAAAAGTCAGTATTTTTCGAGTTAGAATACTGGAAATTTCACCATGTTAGGCACTGTATTGATGTCATGCATGTCGAGAAGAATGTATGTGATAGTCTGATTGGCACATTACTAAATATGCGCCATAAGACAAAGGATAGTGCGGCAGCCCGTCGTGATATGATGGAAATGGGCGTTAGATCTGATTTGGCTCCCCAAGTAGGAGTAAAGAAAACCTATTTGCCTCCTTCTCCCTTTACTTTGTCAAAGGCAGAAAAAAGGACTTTCTTGTCATCATTAATGTCGATGAAACTTCCATACGGACATGCATCGAACATAAAAAATTGTGTTTCCATGCCTGATTTGAATATTTACGGGCTGAAATCACATGATTGCCACATTCTTCTCCAATAATTACTCCTGATTGCAATACGCTCCGTTCTTCCGAAGCATGTTAGGGTCACAATTATTAGAATGTGTTTCTTTTTTAATGCTTTGTGCAACATAGTAGTAGACGTGTCAAAACTGGATAAGCTGCAGTCAGATGTTATACTAACCTTGTGCGATCTAGAAAAGGTTTTCCATGCGTCATTTTTTAATGTAATGGTACATATAGTAGTCCACTTGGTCCAGGAACTACGCTTATGTGGACCAGTATTTTATAGGTGGATGTATGCGTTTGAACGGTTTAATAAAGTACTAAAGAGTTATGTTCGAAACCGTTATTATCCCGAAGGTTGTATGGCAGAGAGTTACCTTGGAGAAGAGTCCGTAGAATTCTGCACCGAGTTTCTTAGTCAGAATTACTCCACTACCGGTCTTCCAAAGGACCAAGATAATAAGATATCAGGTCCATTATCCGCTGTGATAATAAAATCAGTGGAAGAGAAGGAGCGAGATGAAGCACATCTACATGTCCTTCTAAACAACGCTGAAGTGTTTCCATATATTCTGTGAGTTTATGCAGTTTGTTGTTTTCAATTCCTCATTATCCAATAATTAGTCTTGTAATGTGTCTTTAATATATCATTCCATATGCATTTTTCAGAATGCATAAGGAATATCTTGAAGAAATTCACCGAGGGAAAAGGAAAAGCTTACATTGGCTCATGAGAGAGCACAATCGGCTCTTTGCTGATTGGTTTCAAAACAAAGTCAGTGTTGTATTAGGTTCTTTGATCTGTAGTGTAATGACGACTATTAGCTATTTAGGATTTAAAATTTCTTATCATATCTGTAGGTGAATGATGAACTAAGGGAGAACAACAAAGGTGTTTCAGATACGATAAGATGGCTCGCTGCCAAGCCATCATTTTCAGTACTAACTTATCAAGGTTATCTAGTGAATGGAGTGCGATATTTTACAAAGGAACGAGATGACATACGCGTTGTTCAAAACATCGGGGTGTCTGTCATTGCTAAAACGGTCCAGGTTTCTAGTGCCAAGGACTTGAACCCCGTAGAAAGTGATTTGACATTTTACGGTATCATACAAGAGATATGAGAATTAGACTACCATGCATTCAAAGCTCCCTTGTTCATGTGTAAATGGGCAAGTAATGATAAAGGAATAAGGGTTGATGATCTTGGGTTCACACTTGTGGATTTTAGTCGACAAGGTCACAAAAAAGATAAATATATTTCTGTTGATCAAGTCAAGCAAGTGTTTTACCTTGAAGATCCCGTTGATGCTACCTGGTCTATTGTTCTGTCCTCCACAACTCGAGACTACCATGAATTGTATAATGAAGATGACTTAGGAGACACGATCATGGAACATCCCCCATTCTGCACTGAAATCCCCGCAACTGATGTCACTACTGATGATGTCGCTCATACTGCTAGACCTAATGTTGAGGGAATTTGGATTAAAAATACTGCTACTAAAACTCCTGCACCTAATGTCGTTACTGACTGATGATGTAGCTTTATGTAAAATATATATCTAAATGGGAATTTGAATGACTGAATGAACCATATATATTTGCCTTTAATTGTGTTATAATGTGTAAAATATATTGTTAATTTTTTTTTCTTTTATTTTGCATTGTTATAATCATATAAGTAGTTCATCCATAATTACTGATTGATGGCATTATTTTTTCTTTAATTATTTTGCATTATTTAATTGTACTTCTATAAAATACTTTAGAGTTATTTCGGATGTGATTAATTACTGATTGCAGTTTAGGTAAATTATTGTTCTTGTATAGTTGTATTCGTACTTGCTGATTTTACAATTTATTATTTATGCTTGACTGTAATTAATGACGGACTGAAAATATGTTGTTCAACTGATGGCTTTATTATTCAATTTAATGCAGACTAAGGGAGCAAAATGGCAAAGAAGCAAAAAGCCAAGAAAGTAATTTTCGAAGAAAATGACAGGAAGAATAACTCTGAAAAGGTTGATGATGAGATTGTTCCTGATGTCAAAATTTCAGAGACTTGTAATGATAAGTTGGTTCAAGTCCCTCCACAATATCAAACTCAAAGTAGTGGTGAAGAAACGATGACCACTTCTGAATCTGCAAAAAAAAGGCTAGGAGGTGCGCGTGGTGTTTCAGCTCTTCACAAAGTAGTGGTGAAGAAAGCTCGGGGAAAGAAATTTAAAGTTAGATACAATGATTTTGGAGTTCCCATCGGAAATACCAGGCCTACTTTACAGTCTTACATAGGAATGCTCGCAAGGACAATGATTCCAATCGACACTGAAAACTGGCCAAAAGTGGATTGTGATCTAAAAGCAAAATTATGGGATGATGTCCAGGTAAATTATATCCCTTGTTGACTTCTTCATTTTATTTAAATTGTGACTGTAAATTATGTGGCTAATTTATATTATGTGGCTCTTTAGGACACATTCAAAATTGCCCCAGAAAGTGAGAAGCTTGTGCTACAATCGGCAGGTGAAAAATGGAGGCAGTTTAAAGCTGATTTAACTGCAAAATATGTGATGCCATTTATTAGAAAAAAGAAGAAATTGATGAAGCCTCCGAAGAAGTATGCGTTTGTTGGTAAAGAACCTTGGAAGAAATTTGTTGCAGAGAGGACGAGCCCCAAATGGCTGGTATGAATATATTCTACTAATAAAATATACATGATTGCCATTTTACTTGCTAAATGATTAAATAGATTTTGGTTAAATAATATTTATTAATTTTTACTAATTTATTTTGGTGCAGGAACAACGTAAGTTACAGAGCAATAGAGTGGGTAAACGGAAATATCATCACCGCTTGTCAAGGAAGGGGTATATTGGTTTACGAGAAGAAGAAGTAAGAACCATATCTATTTGGCTTTGCAATTCTAAGTTTTAAGGGAGTTTAAACATTTTCTCTTTTTTAACAGATAAAGAAAGGGAACTTAAAGCGGAAAGAGAAACCTGATCGTGCAATTTTTTGGTGGAAGGCTAGGATGCCAAAGAATCCTGATGAGCTTACTGAAGAGCAAGCGGAAATAAATGCGAGAATTGTAAGTGATATTTTTAATACTGCATTCCCTTCAAAGATAATTGCGTCATAAATAATGCACTAATTGTTTGCATTTATTTTACAGGCTGAGTTACTTGAAATGAAGGAGAAAGGTGAATTTGTTCCACATGGAACAGAAGATGTGTTGACTACGGCACTTCAGACTCCTGAGCACGCAGGAAGGGTTCGAGGGGTTGGCGGCTTTGTCACTCCAACAACATTCTTCAATTTGCCGAAAGCGAAAAAGACTAAAATTACCAAGACAGAGTTGTTGGATCAGTTGGAAAGAAATCAGCGGGAGATGGCTGAACTTAAGGCCTTGGTTAATGCTTCGAATGGTCACTCTCCTATGTTCTCTGACAAATCAAGTTATCAAGTACCTGTTAATAAAGAGGGAGCTGCTGATAAGCGGAATGTTGGAGTTGCTGTTAAACCGCTGAGTGCCAAACAATTGTTGGTAAATGATGAAGACTTTGTTGGTTTTGACCCCTCTCCTCCGAGCGGAAAGAAGGTAAAATATTATTAAGATCTACTAGATATATGCCTACAGACTTGGGATTTATGCAATAAAATTAAATTGATCCCTCACTATAATGTAGGGTCCACAGTCATGTGAGCTTGCACTGGATTGCATAGAGAACAAGGTTGCTTTTGGAACAGTTTTTTATGATCACGAAGAGATGAATGTTTCAGTAACGGAGTGCCTCTAAAGCCCGGACATGTTCGTGTGTCGGTTGACGGACACATCCAGCCAGAGGCGTCGGTTCCAGTGCCCATACCTGGTGAAATTGAGGTTGTACGCCAAGCAGTTGGCTCTAACGTAGCATGGCCTCGTGAATTGATCATCTACCCAACTGTGGCGGTATGTTATATAAAAATTATGTCAATATACTCTGAATTGATTGTTGCATTCTATAGTAGTTATGTCAATAATAACCGATTATTCTTGTTTTATTTAATTCTGTGTAGAAAAAGAAAAAGGAAGTGTTGTAGGGGCAGTCTAAGCGGAAAGATGAGTTGCAGAAATTTCAAGATGGTTATAGAAAAATGAAGCTAAACAAGAATGTGCCAAAGCAGTACAAGGTGTTATACAAACATGCTGCAGTCTTCATGAAAGCCACTGGGGAGTCAATACCAATTCCGTGTGATTCGGACGTGTTTGGGACTGAGAAAATAATTTATATATTGCATGAAAATGTGAAAGCATTGTTGGAGTTCGATATGATTGGCCAAGCTGCAATATCTGCTTATATGGTGTAAGTTAATTTTTTATCGTTACATATTCAATATTCATGTTTTATACGGATATTATAAGTAATGTAATTCACTCCCTGGTAGGCTCTTGCAAAGACTGATTAAGATTGAGAGGAAGAATGATGATGTGGTCTTATATGGATTTTTCGATCCAGGAGCTACATTTACGTTGAACAAATTTTTTCATTCTTATTTTGTTAATCGGTTGAAAGAGAGTAGTCCCTATCGCATGTACTTCATGCCACATAATCATAAGTAAGTATTTTTAATTTAGACATGCTTTTACAAATTAATATATTTAGGTAGTTTTTTTAAAATTTCTGACTTGTGTTTTTCTTTTTTCTTTTTTATAAACATAGTTGCCACTGGATTTTTGTTGTAATTTGGGATGGCGATATTTATATTCTGAACCCTCTGCCACATCCAACACATTTTGATGAGTTGGAAAAATCATTAACAGAGTAATATATTTCTGTTAATTACTATATATAAATATATATATATATAGTAAATATTCTCCCTTTTGAAAAATAATCATGTATATTATTGTTGTTCTGCAATGTAGAGCGATGAAATCCTACAATGCTCAAACTGGAAGGGGAAATAAAGCTCCTCAGATAAAGAATCTTCTTGTAAGTTTTTTGTAATTTTTTATCACTTTGTAATTTTAATTAATTTCTGGTGCTAATTCAGATTTTATATTGTAACAGGGATCTCCCAAACAACCAGGAGGGGTTGAATGTGGCTATGTTATAATGCGATACATGAAAGATATCATTGCTGATAAGGAGCTATCTTTTACTACCAAGGTATATATGCAAATCATTTCCGATAGATGGCATGTAGAATTTTTTTGTGTAGTTTTTCAGGACAGATAAATATGAGTGCCATTTTTATTATCAGTTTTTATTATTAGTGATTTCCAGATGGATCTTGTTTTTATTAGTGATAAGGAACTATCTGGTATAGTTTTGGATTAACGAAGAAAATTACAGTTAAATATAGAAAAGGTCCTCTTCTGGTTAAATTATAAATAGTTGGTTATGTTTATTTTTAATTATACATATGGCAATTCTGGTTAATAATATTCTGGTTGCTAATTTTTACGTGTGTTTTATAGTGGGCAGCCAAAACTCGAAAGTCCTACACAAGGCAGGAGCTGGATGAGGTGCGGATGGAGGTGCTTGAATTTATCCAAGACAAGATGTAAAAATGATAAGTATCTATATATATAGCTTTCCTCTGAACTATGTGAATTGATATTGTATTTGCTGGTGGTTGGTGGTTAATTAAGGGATGTTTGGTGACAATTACATCCATCATTCTGATTTATGTTTGGAATTGTCGAAATTTGACAAGTGGTACATATTAACTAGTCAAACATGTTTAGAATGTTGGATGTAATAACTAGAGAATTTGGGTTTTATTATTTTTAGTTGGGATGTTTATTTTAGACTTGGAATGTAATGTCCGAATTGAGCTCTTGTTGGATTGAATGTTAGTAAATTTGGTATCAATGTATACCTCTATATTTTTACAAATTTGGTTGGATGTATTGCATATTGTTGGTATTTTTCTGGTTGAAAATGCAATTGGTTCCCTGGGCTATTAATAGTACCAGGATGGCATATGCAATTTACAGTACATTAACATCAGAATGGTAATTTAAAACCGATGTAAAAATGAACAAAAGACATCAGGTGAAACAATATTAAAAGAAAAAGAACTACAAAAACCAATGTCAAATAGTCATTTGACATCGGTTCTGTAAAAAAATCAATGTATTTTAAGCCAAATAACATCGAATTTTCAATAGCTGATGTCTTAAATTTTACAATATTAAAGATTAAACATCGGTTAGAAAAAAACACTGATGTTAAACAAAAGGATTTAACATCACCAAATGAACGAAACCGATGTCTAACCCATTATTTTACATCGGTTGATAAAAGTACCCGATGTGTGATGGACCATTTCACATCGGTCAGACAACATAACCGATGTCTGATCTAGATTTTCACATCGGTTTGTTTGAAAGATTTTTAAAAAAATATCTTTTAGAGCTTGTAGGTTTCATGTTTTAATGGATAATTACCCCATAATATACTCATATTCACCTAGAAATACTGTAATATAAGCTGAAATTTGTTGCAAAGACATCAGAATTATTCTTAAAACCGATGTATAGCACTGTAATAGACATCGGCTGTGAACCGATGTCAAAGCCTGATGACATTTAACATCACACGCGAAGACATCGGTTCAGTTTTTTTTAACATCGGTTCAGAACCGATGTCTGATCCCATATTTTTAGTAGTGTGTTGATATTTAGAAGTTGATGAAGAGGAAACTCAAAAGCGGTATTGAGATTCCTATTCATACCGATTTCATTATTAAGGTATGATTTCTTTATAACAAAGATTGGTGGTATGAACCAATGATTTCATTCATCTGTTATAGCTTATATAGCTGTACAGGATATATGATTGACTAGGTTAATTATACAAAATAAAGAAATAGTGTGTAACATACAGTTGTGTATTACACCTACAGCTAGAGTCAGAAGGTCACACAAGACATAACAAACATATCTGCTGATTGATATACCGGAGATAATTAAGGGATATGAGTTATCCTTGATTATTCTTGACATGCCCCCGCAAGGCGGACGGCCGAGAAGATAGTCCGATCTTGGACATTAGCATGTAAAAGCGAGAGCGGGAGAGTGGTTTAGTCAAGACATCGGCTAATTGATCATCATTCACCACGCGGGTAACACGTAATGCACCATTCTGTACCTTTTCACGTATAAAATAATAATCAATAGCTAGATGTTTCATGCGAGAGTGAAACACAGGATTGGCACTTAAGTTAACAGCTCCAATATTATCATAATAGATAGTAGGGGTTGTGGTGCTTGTTATTCCAAGTTCAAGTAACACATTGCCAAACCAAGTAAGTTCAGCAGCAGCTTGGGCAATGGATCTGTACTCAGCTTCAGTGGACGATCGAGCTACTGAACGTTGTTTCTTTGAAATCCATGAAATTGGATTACGACCAAGGTAGGTAATATATGCCCCCGTTGAGATAAAATCATCCTTGTCCCCGGCCCAATCAGAGTCAGAAAAGGCATGAAGTTGGAGAGGAGAGTTACGGTATATTTTAAGACCGTGATCAAGAGTCCCATTTAAATATCGCAGGATTCGTTTTAGCGCTTTCCAATGAGTAGTAGTAGGGCTGTGCATATACTGAGACAATTTGTTGACAAAAAATGCAATGTCAGGCCTTGTGAAAGCTAAATATTGGAGACTTCCAACTAATGTACGATAATTAGAAGGACTATCAATTTGAGTACCAATGAGAGTGAGTTTGGCATTAGCATCTATAGGAGTAGTGACAGGTTTAGCATCTGACATTTTAGCACGAGCAAGGAGATCCATGGTGTATCTCCGTTGACTTAAGAATAAACCATGAGCACATGTTTGAACTTCAACTCCCAAAAAATAAGATAACTTACCAAGATCTTTGAGTGAGAAGCGAGTAGAGAGTGTAGAGATGAAATCAGAGACGATTTCGGACGAAGATCCTGTAACAATAATATCATCCACATAAACAAGGACATATATAGGATTGATACCTTTACGAATGAATAATGATGTGTCAGACATCGAGTTGATAAACCCAACACTTAAGAGATAATTGTGAAGTTCAGTATGCCAAGCACGTGGTGCTTATGCGGAGGCGGCAAACATAGTTAAGATGTTCGGGATCAACAAATCCGGGAGGTTGAGCCATATAAACATCCTCAGACAAAGTACCGTGCAAAACTGCATCATTAATATCAAGTTGTCGTAAGGTCCACCCATTGGTGACAGCAAGACTAAGAAGAAGGCGCACAGTTGCTGGTTTAATAACTGGACTAAAAGTTTCAGTGTAATCAAGACCAGGACGTTGATGAAAACCCAGAGCTACCAGACAAGCTTTGTATTTCTGGATGGAGCCATCAGGATTGTACTTAGTGCGAAAGACCCACTTACATCCAACAATGTTTTGGTTAGGAGAGGGGGGAACAAGTTCCCATGTGTCATTATCAAGGAGAGCTTGGTATTGTACGGACATTGCATGATGCCACTTCAGATCATTGAAGGCATGTTTGTGGGAGATTGGTTCAGTTGAGGACAATTGAGCAGCCAAGTTTAATTTTTGAATCGGTTTAAAAATTTTATTTGAAGCTCTAGTGCGGTAAGGATGGTTAGAGGTTGTTGGTGATTGGGTGGACATGTCGATAGATGCATTAGTAGATTCGATGCTAGAAGCTTCCATAGTAGGTGAAGTAGGGTTGGAGTATGGTGGGGATGGTGTTGTATGGATAGGGGAATGAGGGGGTAAGCGTTGAACATGAGGAACAACAGGAAGTATTGGAATGGATAATGCACACCATGAGTCGCTGGTGATAGGGTCTCTGGATGAGGATGTCGAGGCTGTGAGACTCGAAAATGGATAAGTATTTTCTATAAACCGCACATGTCGAGAAGAGTAAATACGATTTTTTGTAGGATCAAGACACAAGTATGAATGCTGAGTAGGAGAATAACCTACAAAAATACAAGCAATAGAGCGTGGATCAAGTTTGTGTGAAATGTATGGACGAAGCCAAGGATAACATAAACAACCAAAGTTGTGAAGGTAAGTATATTTAGGGGTGTCACCAAAGAGTTTAAGGTAAGGGGAGTTATTTTCAAGGGTGGGTGTAGGCATTCGGTTAATTAGATAGACTGCTGTTTGAAAGGCATAAGGCCAATATGTAATGGGCATATATGCATGGGAAAGGAGAGAGAGACTTGTTTCGACTATGTGTAGGTGACGACGCTCTGCGTAGCCATTATGTTCTGGCGTATGAGGTGGTGATGTAAGATGAGAAATGCCATTAGTAGATAGAAATGAGGTTAGTTTAAGAAATTCACCACCATTATCAGAATATAGGGTTTGAATTGGCTTGCTAAATTTTTTTTCAACAAGTGCTTTAAAACGAATAAAAATATTTGCAGTGTCTGACTTTTGCTTTAGTGGATAAAGCCATATGTATTTTGTGAAGTGATCAACAAATATGACATAGTATTTATATCCATCAAGGGAGTAAATAGGAGAGGACCATAGATCACTAAAAATAACTTCAAGGGGGGTCGTAGTAATAAGAGAAGATGTACCAAAAGAGAGTTTATGGCTTTTATTGATGTAGCAAGAATTACAAGGAATATCCTTAACATTGGAAATATTTAAATGAGAAATCAAATGCTTTAAAACAGGAAATGACGGATGACCAAAGCGATGATGTAAATCACTGGTTTTATTGGTGGTGATGTAGACTCGGGGAGATGCAGGAGACAGTGGCCACTGGTATATCCCATCTTTAGTTGGTCCGTTTAGAAGTAATGCCCCCGATTGAAAATCCTTAATACAAAATGAAGAGGGTGAGAACTCAACAGAGACATTATTATCAAGACAAAATTTAGAAATTGAAATGATATTTTTATGCATCGATGGTACACAAAGAACATTAGAAAGAGAAAAAGTTTTGTTAGGAGATGAGAGATGCGTTGAACCAGTATGAGAAATAGGAAGCCCTGAGCCATCGCCTATAACAATTTCATCCGTGCCATCATAAGGATAGTGAAGTGAAAGATTTGCAAGGTCGGTGGTGACATGGTGGGAAGCGCCGCTGTCAAGAAGCCAAGTGGGTGGTGCAGAGGTGGTGGCAACAACAACATTAACTTGTGAGGATTGATTGTTAGGACGAGGATGACGTGGAATACGTATTGCAGGATGAAGGTCCTTAAAAGTGGGACAATATGTAAGAGTATGACCAGTAATATTACACCATTGACAACGACCTTTAAAAGGATTTTTGGGGTTCTGGTTGATAGTTTGATTTTGGGTGGTGGCTTTGGATTGATAGTTTCTGTTATAGGGTGTGCGAGTATAGGCAGGGTTGGCTGTGGTTGGAAAAACAGGTGAGAGTGCAGCTTCAGCAGTTTGGATAGACAATTCTTTGTTGATTAACTTTTCATGTAATTTTTCAAAAGAGATTGGATTGTCTCTAGCATGGACAGCATCTACAACAGATTGATAGCGAGAGTCAAGACCATCAATAATCTTGTATGTGACATCTTCTTGAGGGACGATGGTCCCAAGCATGGCAAGCTCATCAGTAATACTCTTTATTTTTTGCATATACTCAGAGATAGGGGTGGAACCTTTGGTGAGATATTTGAGTTTAAACTTGAGTTGTTTAACATGTCCGCGAGATGGGAGAGCATAGGTATTGGCTAGGATGTCCCAAGCCTCCTTGGAGGTGGAGGCTCGAGTGATGAGCGGGCCAAGGGGTGGGGAAAGAGTTCCTTCCAGAGCACCAAATAAACGTTTATCTTGCCGTATCCAAGTATTGTAGGCGGGATTGAAGGTGGATTTGCCTGCAGCATCTGAGATAGTGGCAGCAGGTTTGATACTTGTGCCATCAATGAAGTGATGAAGATCGTAGCCAACAAGAAGAGCTTCAAGTTGGGCTATCCATAGTAAGTAGTTTGATGTTGTCAGCTTGACAACTGAATTGACATTGATCATTATGAGGGGTTTATTTGGTTCATCACGATTGGGAATGGTGTTTGAATCAGTTGACATGATAAAGAGAAGAGCAGTCAGAAAGAAAAGAAAAAAAAAGGGATATGTTCGATCGGATCAGGCTCTGATACCATAACAAAGATTGGTGGTATGAACCAATGATTTCATTCATCTGTTATAGCTTATATAGCTGTACAGGATATATGATTGACTAGGTTAATTATACAAAATAGGTTAATTATTCATATCTATATACTGTATGTGCCTTTATATAGATTTCATATCACTTTTCTAACCAAACTCACCGACTTTTATTTTCTGAAATATTAGGCTCTTCAAGAGTCATTTAAAGTCGTGCACTATATTTTGCTCACCTCCACTATCAGGAGCATAACAACTTTTGTAGAGAAATGACATGATGAGAGCTGAAAAACACCATTGACAGTCACTAGACTACAGGCGTGCTTTTCAAATACTGCACGTAATTTGACAATAAACAGTTTGACATGATTATAGTGCCATATTATTTCCACTTTGAAGAACACATTAATGTCAAAAACATTGAAATATTAAACCTTGTTAGAGATGAATGCTAATAAAATCTAAGGCGAATGCACTGTCTAGCCAGCCATTACAAGTATAGTTTGAAATCATGTATCCGTCACAGAAAGTTATGAAATAGTAGATTATATTAACAGTAACACCAGCAGAGCTCTACGCAGCTTTCTTTGTTCTGTGTTTTTCTTCTGTTACTTGTAGCTGCATTTTCTTGGGTTTCTTTTTAGTGATCGAATACATGTAAATCGTACTAATCTTATGGAAAAGATATGCAAAGTGGATCACTTGGAAAGAGTCGAATTATTTGCTGTTGGTTTGATCTGGTAGAGGTTGGCGGGGTAGTCTCAGATATCTACTCGATCTCCACCTAAAATTTGGTGTACTTGCCTGATACTTCGATCCTACTTCGATCCAACAACTTCCTGCCTCTGCTATTGCCTCTGCGATTTGCAACATATAGGTTTGAGATATGTTCAACATTTCTTGAATGATATTGCAAAAATGGGGAAGCAAATGACATGTGCAGTTCGGTTGCAAATATATATGCCTGCTGCATAATATGCTTGTTGTTTATTAAAGCATTAAAATATCAGTATTAGCTTAAATTTTGTTATGCATAACATAATGGATTAAGTCAATAATTGTCTCACACTGTACACCCAACTTTTACACAATAATCAATATATAACATTTTGTACCATGTTTTTGAAAATGTTAAACATCTGTATTAATTATTTTAAACTTCAACAATTCTACTAAAATTTTAAGGATGTTACAATCAATAAAAACTCAGTAATATTTATCCTATCTATGTTAACAATGACTATTTTCTCAAATAAAAAAATAAAATTCAATAAAACAAAATTGTAAAATAATGTTATATGTCCATGTAAAATATTACAAATATTATAAAATATTTATAAATATTTGTAAAGTATTTTGTAGTTTCTGAGAAGTGCTCTATTTAATAAAGAAATAACTAGAGTCAACTAACCTCACTATGTGTCCTAAATTTTAAAAAAATCTACTAAATTTACTTATTAAACATAATTTTAACGAAATAAATAGTTCACACCAATACCCCATAATTAAAAGACCACATTTCTAATTAACAATATAAATCTGAGAGCAGATATTAAGACAATTGAAATTTTGCATGTGAATTCATGAAGTTGATCTACTTGTTGGGTGAATTCATGCAAACCTTGTTTTATTGAAGAAAATGAGAATAATTAAGAAACTTCTATATAATTGAAAACAATTTAATCATGACTTAATTACCGTAAAGTGGCATGAACAATAATTTTTTTGCATAAAAGTTTCTCAACTATTGGGAGCATAGTTCAAAGGAGTCTTATCATAGTTCCTAGTAATATATCTGCTTAACTAATTAAAATGGAGATTTTCAGAATTTTCAGTCCAAAAAGCCTTATATATATTTGATTAGGAGATGCTTTGACTGTTAGCTCATCTAAAATCTTAAGATGTTAGAGGAAAACCCCAATTAGATCATATATTTAACACTCCCCCTCATTCGAAAACCTATTTATGGGTCCGGCGCCCATCTTTGGGGGGTGGCTGAGAATCGAACCTTAGTCCTCCCGCCTGCCTAAACTCTGATACTATGTTGATTAGGAGATGCTTGAGAGTGGAAGTCCTCCCGCCTGCCTAAACTCTGATACTATGTTGATTAGGAGATGCTTGAGAGTGGAACTCCGACGCCCATCTTTGAGACATTAATTGCCTTTAGTGTCCACATTAAATTATGAGAATATTGGGGTGTTAATTCAAGTGTTTATGATGATAAGAGTTCTTAGCAACAGAATGAAGACTTCAGATTGGAATCATCCGAGATCTCAGCAATGTTTATCAGAATGCAGTTGGTTCAATCTTCCTGGAAGTCTATCCCGCAGGTTTAGTATTAGGTTGTTAGGGTTTGTGTATATCTTGTTTATCTGGATAAACCTTATCTCAAACAAACTCACCACCTTATCTTATAAATCAAGTTTAAATCTCTCAAGCCTTATCTCTTTACTTGATTTATCTTTTTCAAACGTACTAACAGATTAGTTTCAAAGTTTTATTCAAATATTTTCAAATAAACTTATCTTCCAACCTTATCTTGTGTTTGAAAATAAATCTGTTAGAACTTTGCTTATAAATACAACTCTTCATTTCAGATTTGTAGCTAACACTTTCACGAGAATCCTTCATCATCAGAAATTATTTTCTTGTTTCATACCCGAGATATTCATATCCAGAAAAACAAGAAACCTAGTTTGAGTTGTAATCAATTTGTTTATTCTTGTACTTGTGTATTCATATCAACTTTGTGCCGGGTTGTGGCAAGCTTGATTTCAAAGTATAGCAAGATAGCTAGAAGGCTAAGGAATAGCAGTGGGCTAGGTAGCAAGGTAGCTTGGGAAAGTATTTCTTTCAGGTGCTATATTTGTAATCAAGGAAAAGACTGTAAGTTCTTTTATTAAAGTTGATATAATACATTCTCTATGCTAGTTGGCATGGGGACTTGGATGTAGGCCATAGACTAGGTGTAGGGGCCGAACCAAGTGAAAACTCTTGGTGTTCTACATTGTTTAATTTCTTTATTACTACATTTATATTTCAGTAATTTACTTTCTGCAGTTAAAAGAGACTGTCCCATACCCTGTCTCATTTGTAAAGGGACTGTCCCATTTGCATAAGAGACTGTCCCATTTGCCTTGACAGTTAGAATATTATTTTATCTATCGAGCCATCGTATTTCATTTGGTATCAGAGCAGGTGCATTTAATTCTCTTTTTAGTGTTTATTTTGCTAGCGATCCATGGCTCAACCAGATAGGTATTCAAACAATTATCCACCACTGCTTCATGGTGCTGAAAACTACAATGACTGGAAGTTTCGGATGAAAATCTTTCTCCAGCGTGATGCATTTGAATGGGATGCTGTAGAAAATGGTTTCACAATTCCTATGAAAGAAGGGAAGCCAAAATCTCTCAAGGATCTCTCTCCCGAAGAAGTGAACGCAATGAATTCCAATGCTAAAGCTATGAACTCACTTCTCAATGGCATGGTAGCTACAAAATTAAGAAAAGTTTCAGCATGTGTACTACTGCCAAGCAGATTTGGGATACGATCAAAGTCAGCCACGAAGGCACGTCTAAGGTACGTGAAGTAAAATTAAGTATGCTAATGAGTGACTATGAAGGTTTCAGGTTGGAAAGAGATGAAAGTGTGCGAGATGCTCAAGGGAGGTTTCTGTTGGGTTCCGAAGGCATAAAACGCAGCGGATAAACGTAAATAAAACAAAAAATTCGAAACCCAAAAACAGGATCCATGTATAATTATGGGCAGATTATGGAGATAACGAATCATACCTTTCAAGAGATTAACTTTTACGAACTCAACGGAGATCCTAGCTATCACGCTTTGTGTCTACCTCTCGGAGAAACACCTCTATGGTATCCACACGAGCACCTTCAAGAACGTCTCACGAACTTGACTACAGAATGGATGTACTAGCCTCCTTCTTGACGATCTGAATTGCCTCTGCCTCTCTTTGCTGCTAGGGTTTTCTTAAAAAACGTTCAAGCCTCTTTAACCTCTCATTATCTATTTATAATGACTGATTAAAAAGGCCCATAATAGCAAAGCCCAACCCTAGTAGGTATTGGATTAAATAATAAAAACGAATTTCTATTATTTAATTAATAACTAAGTCATACTTAATTATTATGGGCAAAAACATTCCTTTTAATTCGAATTTATATTATCTCAATTAAGTCTTACTTAATTATAATAAAATTCAAATAATCATCAATTAATTTAAATCCATAATTTAAATTAACTATTCCATTAAGTGCTCTATTTGTGCGACCCTATAGGCTATTATTTAATTGGCAATAATTTTATTCTCTAATAAAATTATAAACAATGAGCGGTATCTAGTAATACATCATTGTTACCCAATTAAACAATAATTAAATCGTGATTAGATAAAACCTTTCGTGATTAATGTTTTTCCGTGTAATATAATCCCTTTAACCATACATATTATAGATTAAACTCGAGGCATGTATTTAGTCATCCTCTTCAACATTTAATCTGGGTTTACTTGATGCATGAGTAGATTATTGAAACAAATCATTATTTGAGCATGGCCATGCTTTTATAATCTCACTCAATCAAGAGGCCAATAATATCTCTCCTAATTATAGGAGGGTTAAATCCTTTATCTATCATTCATATTTCTCATACGACTCATGATATACCCGATGTCCACTTTTATCATCACCCGATCAAAAGTAACTTTTAATGTAGTCAAAGTATATTAATCCTCGTATAGAAATATAATGATTTCAAGTCAAAGGATCGTTACACCATTATCACTGTGAGTCTTTCTTATGACTTTATTAAACATGAAGAATCTCACTGTGGGTCTGTCCAGTACCATGTACTCTCACATGTACCTATGTATTGACTTCAGTATCCCCATACTTATAACCAATGAGATGTGGTTATCTTGTCAAACAACATACTAGTCTATCTATGTATTATTATTGTCCTATATAATAATACTCGACTAGGGACCTTTAAGAATATGATATATTATATAATCTCAAGTTCAAGTCATGTACTTAAACTATACAATTTGTATCATGATTCTAAGGACATTTATTATGCTAACAAAATATCGCAGTAATTAAGGTCATAATAAATACATTTATTGAATGATCAACTGACATAAAGATAAAAGAATAATGTATTGCCTCTAGGGCACCTACACTAACAATCTCCCACTTGCACTAGAGCCAATCACCCATATATCTAATACCCATGGAACTAGTGTGACCATCGTGCTTCTGCTGCGACAAGCCTTTGGTCAGTGGGTCTGCAATGTTATCATTTGTGTGCACTTTACATATGTGTATATCACCCCTTTCATTAATCTCTCGAATAAGGTGAAATCTCCTGAGTATATGTTTAGCCCGGGAGTGTGATCTAGGTTCTTTAGCCTGTGCAATGGCTCCATTATTATCGCAGTATAGATCAATGGGATCTGCGATCGATGGAACCACTCCCAAAACAGAAATGAACTTTCGAATCCAAACGGCCTCCTTAGCTGCTTCACAAGCTGCAATGTACTCAGCCTCCATTGTAGAATCAGCTACTGTTTCTTGCTTTGAACTCTTCCAGCTTACAGCACCTCCGTTTAGACAAAACACAAAACCAGACTGTGATACAGTATCATCTCTGTCTGTTTGGAAACTTGCATCGGTGTAACCTTTTACAACGAGTTTCTCTTCTCCTCCATACACCAAGAATGAATCTTTAGTTCTTTTCAGGTACTTAAGAATATTCTTAACTGCCGTCCAGTGACCTTCACCCGGATTAGACTGGTATCTGCTCGTCATGCTCAAAGCATACGAGACATCTGGGCGAGTACATACCATTGCATACATGATAGATCCAATTGCTGAAGCATATGGAACTTTATTCATGTGGTCCTTCTCATCCAATGATTTCGGACATTGGTCCTTAGAGATCGTTATCCCTTGAGACACAGGGACATATCCCCTTTTTGCATTTTGCATTCCAAAACGATGCAAAACCTTATCAATGTATGTGCTCTGACTTAGACCGATCATCCTTCTAGATCTTTCTCTATAGATCCTCATTCCTAGAATGTAGGATGCCTCTCCTAAGTCTTTAATGGAGAAATTGCTCCCTAACCACGTCTTAACAGCCTTTAGAGAAGGTATGTCATTCCCCATTAGTAGTATATCATCAACATATAGTACTATGAATGCCACATAGCTCCCATTAACCTTCTTGTAAACACACGGTTCATCTTCGTTTTGAACAAAGCCATACTCTATGACTATTTCATCAAAACGGATATTCCATCTCCTAGAGGATTGCTTCAATCCATAAATGGATCGACGCAATTTACATACCTTGCCAGCATTCCTTGGATCGACAAAACCCTCAGGTTGTGTCATGTACACATCCTCTTCAAGGCTTCCATTAAGGAAGGCTGTTTTGACATCCATTTGCCAGATTTCATAATCATGGAATGCTGCAATGGCAAGTAAAATCCTTATAGACTTGACCATAGCCACTGGTGAGAAAGTTTCATCATAGTCAATACCATGAATTTGTTTGAAACCTTTTGCAACCAGCCTAGCTTTATAGGTCTGAACATTTCCATCCATGCCCTTTTTCTTCTTAAAAACCCATTTGCACCCTATGGGTTTTACCCCTTCAGGTGGATCAACCAAAGTCCATACTTGGTTTTCGTACATGGAATCTATCTCGGATTTCATGGCTTCAAGCCATCTCTTAGAGTCTGGACTGTTCATAGCATCTTGGTATGTGAGAGGCTCATCTTCATCTATGAGCATCAAATCACCACACTGAGTCATGAGAAATCCATATCTCTCTGGCTCATGGCGAAATCTACCAGATCTACGAACAACCTGTGTTTGTTGAGCATTATCATTATTCTGCTCTTGTTCCACTTCAGGTTCAATGCTATTTTGCGGTTCTCGATCTTCATCGAGATCTATAGTTCTCCCACTGTTTCTTTTGGAAACAAAATCTCTTTCCATGAAGACAGCATCTCGAGCAATAAACACTTTCTGCTCAGAAGGACTATAAAAATAATACGCCTTTGTTTCATTAGGGTATCCTACAAAAATGCACTCTTCGGATTTAGGTCCAAGCTTGTCAGATTCTTGACGTTTCACAAATGCCTTACATCCCCAAACTTTCATAAAGTTCATGCCTGACCGTTTCTCTTTCCATATCTCATATGGAGTCTTTTGAACCTTCTTAGTAGGAACACGGTTAAGTGTGAAAGCCGCTGTTTCTAGAGCGTAACCCCAGAAACTAATTGGAAGATCTGCATGACTCATCATCGATCGCACCATGTCCAACAAGGTGCGATTTCTCCTCTCTGAAACTCCATTCCATTGAGGTGTTCCTGGCGGAGTGAGTTGCGATACAATACCACACTCTTTCAAATACTCTCTAAATTCGGTGCTTAAGTATTCACCCCCACGATCGGATCGTAAGATCTTAATACTTGCATCTCCGCCAATTTGCTTCTCTACTTCAACCTTGTATTCTTTAAATTTTTCAAAAGAATCGGATTTGTTCTTCATAAGATATACATATCCATATCTACTGAAATCATCAGTAAATGTTATGAAGTAGTAGTAGCCTCCTCTAGCCATTACACGCATTGGGCCACATACATCACTATGTATTAGCTCCAGACGTTTAGTGGCCCTTTGACCCTTACCAGTGAAAGGGGCTTTAGTCATCTTACCAAGCAAACAAGATTCGCATTCTTGGTATGATTCAAAATCAAACTTATCCAAGTATCCATCCTTATGTAATTTGGATATGCGTTTCTCATTTATGTGGCCTAGACGACAATGCCAGAGGTATGTTTGATTTGAGTCATTTATTTTAAGTCGTTTGTTTTCTATATTACAGACAGGGTTATCTAAATCAAGAACATATAAACCATTAAATAAACGCGCAACACCATAGGTTAAATCATTCAAAGCAAAAGAGCAACTGTTGTTCTTTATTGTAAACGAAAAAACCTTTCTTGTCCAAACAAGAAACAGAAATAATGTTTCTGCGAATCGCAGGCACGTAAAAACAGTCTTCTAGTTCTAAAACAAGCCCAGAGGGCATAGATAAATAATAAGTCCCTACAGCTAAAGCAGCAACTTTTGCTCCATTGCCTACTCTTAGGTCCACTTCTCCCTTAGCCAGAGTTCTACTTCTCTGCAGGCCCTGCACATTTATACAAATGTGAGAAGCACATCCAGTATCAAATACCCAGGATGTAGAAATAGACAAATTGACTTCTATAACATAAATACCTGATCCAGAAATCTGAACTGCTTTCTTTTTCTTCAGATCCTCCAAGTAAATTGGACAGTTTCTCTTCCAGTGACCATCTTTCTTACAGTAGTGACATTCACCCTTGGCCACACCACCTTTAGGCTTTAAAGCCTGTTTGGGACCTGACTTTGGCTTGGTTGTAGAATCAGATCCAATCTTCTTCTTACCCTTCCATTTTCCCTTCCCTTTGGCCTTACCTTTATTTCCCACCATCAGTATGGGAGCAGGTTCAGCTGTCTTCATGTTGGTCTCATATGTTCTCAACATATGCAACAATTCAGTAGGTGTTTTGTCAAATTCATTCATATTGTAGTTCACAACAAACTGAGTGAATTTGTTGTTCAAAGAATTCATGATTAGGTCAATACCAGTTTCCGGACCAATCGGGAAACCCAAAGTTTCAAGGTACTCAATGTAACCAATCATCTTCAGAACATGTGGGCCAACTGGTTCACTCGCCTCTTGTTTGCAATTAAAAAGTGACTTACTCGTGTTGAACCTTTCTTGACGAGTTTGGCTTGCAAACATGCTTTGCAAGTGCTCATTGATAGTATATGCATCCATATGCACATGTTGTCTTTGAAGCTCAGCACTCATAGTTGCCAACATAAGACATGCAACATCATTTGCATCATTCTCATCCTTTGTGCGTGCTGCTCGTTCATCAGCAGTAGCACCCTCAGGAAGGGGGCCTGGAGGAGGAATATCAATGACATGAAGCTTGCGCTCCTGCCTGAGGACAATCCTCAAATTCCTCTGCCAGTCTAGGAAGTTGTTTCCTCCTGTCAGCTTGTCCTTCTCAAGGACTGAACGTACGGATAGTGTGTTTGTGTTGTTTGCCATTACTCAGTATCTACAATAATAAAAGCGCAAAATAAACATTAGATTGTCTGAGTTAAAATTTTATGTTCATATGATTATGATATATTCGTAATATATCTCCCACTATTTTTTATCAAATTAATAGCCCTAACTATTAATTCGGAAAGTATATCCCATAAATCTTTCTAGTGAGCCAAGATCCATATTTCGTCATGTTCTAAGTCAACCACTGGTATCCTTAAAACATGATTATTTAGGTAGACAACAGTTGTCAATTATATCATATATAATTCTTGGATAATTTGGTGAACAACAATTGATCTTATCTATCTAATAGATTTTTAACCAAACTCTATGCTTCTAAGTTCATAATAGTTGAATATAACCGTTTATATTCACCTTATTATGATGACTCAGTTAAGTTAGACCCAATGATACAACGTCCGAATATAACCGTTTATATTCGTCGCATTTCACCATGATAGATAGGAGTCCCCTGCCACTGACAGCCCTTCCCCTTATCGATCTAGGATTTAATGAGTGTTCATTCATTGGAAAGCATCTGATTAAAACTTAATATTTTTACTTAGGGATTTTAATTTAGAACGATCATGATCCCATCATAAAGAGATTCCCAATTTTTCCTTGAATAAAATACTTCAAATCAATACTCGTCAATGGTTTGATTTCCAGGTAGTGGAGGAGTCACATCGGTCTCGCTTAAAACCCACAGCCTTACAAGTTCTATGAACCCGTTGTTGACAAAATCGCCCCATGTCAGAAATAAAGAAAATTCGTATTTTATTCCGTGTTTCATAAACACGAGAATCTCATGATCGTTTGTTAATTTTAAATCTTGAGTCGTTACAGATTTTATCTTGTTTAAAGGCATGGCATGGGTGATGTATCTAATACATACATACATCATTAATCTAATTAAAACATGCATTTTTCTACTCTACACATACTATTTATACATCATATGAAAAGTACGTAAAGTAAACGTGCAATAGTTATGGCCCAATCCTATGTGATCTTTTCAGGCTAATGAAAAGATCAAGGTCAATCTATGGTGTAAAAATAACTATTACATATGTCTTCTCTATTGCTTCCATTGTCTCCTTGGCCTCCATAGGATGCCTCCTCTTTCCCTTGTCCTTCTAGGATGTTACATTAAGAATTATACTAATGAACTTACAAAAGAACTCGAGTTACATTCGAGATAAAACAACTACAAATAGAAAACGACATGCAAGTCGTATTTATTACAAACCAAAAGAATAAACCATTACAACTAAGGTCTTAAGGCCATAACTATGCACCATGCTCAGTAACCATTAAAGAACATGATAGATCATATAAAGATGACATACTATTTATCACTTATCATGATCCAATCAAGAATAATAAATAAGTAAAGCATATGTCATAAGCACAAATTAAAAACGAAACCCTAACCACGCGGTTCGACCTATGGCGGAAATTTTTGCAAAATCAAGTATCAGAATACTAGAAAAACATGTATCAGAATACTATTCCAGAAGCATGTATCAGTATACACACGATCCATATCCCAGTTACCAAAAACGTGTATCAGTATACATATTTTAAGAGATCGCATACATATGAGTTATGGCAGATCTTAAACATACTAGTATCATCATATAGATCATTAACAGATTCATCATATCATTCATATAACATAACTGTTATCATGGCAGACTCATATAACATAACTGTTATCATGGCAGACTCATCACACATGCATACTTGTAAAAATACAGTAAACACGTAACCAAATCAGCCCCTTATACACGTAGCTCTGATGCCATTGTTGGGTTCCGAAGGCATAAAACGCAGCGGATAAACGTAAATAAAACAAAAAATTCGAAACCCAAAAACAGGATCCATGTATAATTATGGGCAGATTATGGAGATAACGAATCATACCTTTCAAGAGATTAACTTTTACGAACTCAACGGAGATCCTAGCTATCACGCTTTGTGTCTACCTCTCGGAGAAACACCTCTATGGTATCCACACGAGCACCTTCAAGAACGTCTCACGAACTTGACTACAGAATGGATGTACTAGCCTCCTTCTTGACGATCTGAATTGCCTCTGCCTCTCTTTGCTGCTAGGGTTTTCTTAAAAAACGTTCAAGCCTCTTTAACCTCTCATTATCTATTTATAATGACTGATTAAAAAGGCCCATAATAGCAAAGCCCAACCCTAGTAGGTATTGGATTAAATAATAAAAACGAATTTCTATTATTTAATTAATAACTAAGTCATACTTAATTATTATGGGCAAAAACATTCCTTTTAATTCGAATTTATATTATCTCAATTAAGTCTTACTTAATTATAATAAAATTCAAATAATCATCAATTAATTTAAATCCATAATTTAAATTAACTATTCCATTAAGTGCTCTATTTGTGCGACCCTATAGGCTATTATTTAATTGGCAATAATTTTATTCTCTAATAAAATTATAAACAATGAGCGGTATCTAGTAATACATCATTGTTACCCAATTAAACAATAATTAAATCGTGATTAGATAAAACCTTTCGTGATTAATGTTTTTCCGTGTAATATAATCCCTTTAACCATACATATTATAGATTAAACTCGAGGCATGTATTTAGTCATCCTCTTCAACATTTAATCTGGGTTTACTTGATGCATGAGTAGATTATTGAAACAAATCATTATTTGAGCATGACCATGCTTTTATAATCTCACTCAATCAAGAGGCCAATAATATCTCTCCTAATTATAGGAGGGTTAAATCCTTTATCTATCATTCATATTTCTCATACGACTCATGATATACCCGATGTCCACTTTTATCATCACCCGATCAAAAGTAACTTTTAATGTAGTCAAAGTATATTAATCCTCGTATAGAAATATAATGATTTCAAGTCAAAGGATCGTTACACCATTATCACTGTGAGTCTTTCTTATGACTTTATTAAACATGAAGAATCTCACTGTGGGTCTGTCCAGTACCATGTACTCTCACATGTACCTATGTATTGACTTCAGTATCCCCATACTTATAACCAATGAGATGTGGTTATCTTGTCAAACAACATACTAGTCTATCTATGTATTATTATTGTCCTATATAATAATACTCGACTAGGGACCTTTAAGAATATGATATATTATATAATCTCAAGTTCAAGTCATGTACTTAAACTATACAATTTGTATCATGATTCTAAGGACATTTATTATGCTAACAAAATATCGCAGTAATTAAGGTCATAATAAATACATTTATTGAATGATCAACTGACATAAAGATAAAAGAATAATGTATTGCCTCTAGGGCACCTACACTAACAGTTTCTGACATTGATGAACTCCATCTCACTTCTGGAAAGGATCATTCCTCAATCTGAGATTAATAGGAAAATCCTCAGAGCAATACCAAAGAAGTTTGCTCCAAAGGTTACCATTCTGCAGGATTCAACACTGCTTTCGACTATGACTCTAACACTGTTCAGTGAATTGGAAGAATTTGAAAACCAGCTACGCAGATATGATGAAAAAGATGAGGCTCCTCGTAAGAAAACTCTTGCACTTAATGTAGATGCAGACGAGTCTCCTGACGATTCTGATGAAGATATTGCTCTTCTAACAAAGAAGTTTCATAAATTTCTTGCCAAACGGAATGTTTCCAAATGACCTATGAAGTCACAGTTTCCGAAGAAGGACTTCAAATCTAATCCGAGCAAGGAAGTTAAAGTGAATCAAAGCAAGGATACTTGTTTTGAGTGTGGAAAGAAAGGGCATTTCAAAAAGGACTGCTACAAGCTGAAGAACAAAAAGAAGGCATTAATTACCTGGAGTGATGATGAATCTGATGTGGAGATCGATTCAGACGATGAAGTTGCTCAACTTTGCTTTGCTGGACTAGAGGACAACTTCAGTGATAATGATGAGGTACAGAATATTAAGTATAATTCAAATATATCTTCGTCTATTTTAAATTTGCAGGTCCAGGTTAAGAAGTTGAAAGAAAAGAATGCTTATTTAAAGCAAGCTTTAAGTGAAGTTCTTAGTGAAATGGATGACCCCACGAAGGAAGAAGCCCTAGTTGCTGAGAACAAATCATTGCTTGAAAGGGTTTCAAAACTTACTGAAGAAAATCAATATCTCAAAAATGAGATTGAGATGAAGGATGTATGCCTTGAAGCTTTGAAGAAAGAATCAATATCTATTGATCCAGAAACCGTTAAAGAAGACAGTGCTCCTGATCCCCTGGTTCCTGAATTAAAGCAGAAAGTCGAACAGCTTGAAAAGGATTTAGCTAAATGTTTTCATGGAGAAGGAACTTTGAATGCTCTTCTTGGTGAACAAAAATCTTCTCTTGATAAAGGAGGTTTAGGATGTGAGTCAATCAAGAAACGTGCATTTCAAGGCGGTTATAAGCGAGCTCCTATGAAATATAAGATGCCTTATGAGAAATATCGAGATTGTGGCAAAGCTGGCCACCCTACAGCTGAATCTAGATTATGTGGTATCAAGGACCACTTCTCTAACTCATCTTATAAATCGTCTACTAGATATAAATCTGCTAATACTTCTGTTAATATTGTTCAGATATGGATTAAGAAATCAGATAGATATTTATATAAGATTTGTGATACTAACCAACCAGGACCCAAGGTTAAGTGGGTACCTAAGGGATAAAGCAATTCTTGCAGGTTTGTTTGAAGGTCCATGTTCCGCGAAATAAATGGATCATCGACAGTGGTTGTTCACGTCACATGACAGGTGATAAATCCAAGTTTCTATCTCTAGTTGCCAAGGAAGGTGGCTTAGTTACTCTTGGAGATTCAAACACCGTCAGAATTGTTGGAAAAGGCACCATTGGTAATGACAGGTTTGCCATTTCTAATATTCGTTTAGTTGATGGTTTGAAATATAATCTCATTAGTGTAAGTCAACTTACTGATGCTGGCCATAAGGTTAAGTTCGATAAAGATGTATGTTATATTGGTACTGAGACTAACGAGTTTGCTTTAGTTGCCAAAAGAAAAGGAAATATTTTCGTGTTAGATTTTGATGAACAGCAGGAGGAAATTTGTCTTGCTACTGTTCAAGATCAACAGTATCTTTGGCATCGACGTCTAGGCCATGTTCACATGGATCTTCTTCGGAAGATATCTTCTCATGATCTGGTTCGAGGTCTACCAAAGCTGAAGTACAAGAAAATAGAACCTTGTTCAGCTTGCCAACTTGGAAAACAGAAAGGTATGTAAGCTTAGGAGGATCTACTCAAGCTTCAGATGAATCTTCTGGCTCTCCAAAGACTCCCGATAGTGTTTCAAATGTGAATTCTGTTACTCCTCTGGATAAATCATCACAAGCGGAAATGAGGCAGTCTCTTTTGAATGAGACAACTCCTATTCATTTCCAGGCAGACAATTCTAATGAGGAAGAAATGAGTAATATTCAACTTCCTAAGTCTTCTAGGACTGTGAAGAATCATCCACCAGATAATCTTCTCACTGATTTAGATCAAGGGATTTCTACTCGAAGCAGACTTCATAATCTATGTGCATTCTGTGCTTTTGTTGCTGAATTCGAACCAAAGAATGCTTAAGAAGCAGTTGCAGACGAACACTGGTCTGTTGCAATGCAGGAGGAATTGAATCAGTTCGAGCGTTGTGATGTTTGGGAACTCGTCCCACCTCCTCAGGATGCCAAGATCATTGGTACTCATTGGGTTTTCAAGAATAAGAAAGATGAAGATGGAAATATCATTCGAAATAAAGCTCGTTTGGTTGCTCAGGGATACAACCAGCAGGAAGGAATCGATTACGACGAGACATATGCTCTAGTAGCTCGTTTAGAAGCTATTCGAATCTTAATGGCTTTTGCAGCTCACAAGAAGTTCAAGATCTATCAGATGGACGTCGAAAGCGCATTTCTAAATGGCTATCTCAAGGAAGAAGTCTACGTGAAGCAGCCTCCAGGTTTTATTCACGAGAAGTACCCTAACTATGTTTACAAGCTCAAGAAATCTGTCTATGGATTGAGACAGTCCCCTCGTTGTTGGTACGAGCGTCTCAGTCAGTTTCTTGTGAACAATGGTTTCATTCGCGGTACACTCGATCCAACTCTCTTTATTTTTCATAAACGTGATAACTTTCTTTTAGTTCAAGTTTATGTTGATGATATAGTTTTTGGATCTTCTAACGAATCTTTGTGTAAGTGGTTTTCTGATTGCATGCATAAGGAATTCGATATGAGTTTGATGGGTGAATTGCAGTACTTTCTAGGTTTGCAAATTAATCAGTCTAATGCAGGAATATTTATTCACCAAGGCAAGTACATAAAGGATCTACTCAAAAGATTTGCACTTGATCATGTCACACCTAAATCAACTCCGATGAGTACTTCAGTTAAGCTTACAAAGGATGAACAAGGTACACCTGTAGATGTCACTAAATTTCGAGGTATGATTGGTTCATTGTTATATTTAACTGCCTCACGACCTGACATTATGTATAGTGTATGCTTGTGTGCTCGTTTTCAATCTCAACCTAAAGAATCTCATTTGAATGCCGTTAAACGTATTTTTAAATATTTGAAAGGTACGAGTGACATGGGATTATTTTATCCAAGCTCCTCTTCCTTTGACTTAATCGGTTTTTCAGATGCTGACTATGCAGGGTCACATGTTGATAGAAAAAGCACAAGTGGTGCTTGTGAATTTTTAGGAGATTGTTTAGTTGCATAGCATAGTAAAAAGCAAACTTCAGTAGCTCTTTCTACCGCTGAAGGAGAGTACATTACAGCTGGAAGTTGCTGTGCTCAAATTTTGTGGATGCAACAAACATTGTAGGATTTTGGTATTTATTACTCAAATATTCCTATTTATTGTGATAATACCTCTGCAATTAATATCTCTAAAAATCCTGTTATGCATTCTCGTACTAAGCATATTGATGTTCGTCACCATTTTCTACGAGATAATGTTTCTAAAGGTAATATTGAGCTTATTTATATTTCTACTGAGAAACAGCGTGCAGATATCTTCACTAAGCCTTTAGCTGAAGATAGATTTTGTTTAATGCGCCGTGAATTAGGTATGTGTTCTCTGTAATTTATTACGTGATTTTGTGTAATTTATGTGTTTAAATATGAATTATGTCATAATACTTAAATATATGTTGTGTATTTATTATTTGAGTAATTAGATTCCTGTTTATGAATTTGTGTTTTTTATTTTATTTGTCCGTGTGTTTATGCGTGTATATAGCATTAGATTTTGTAAATCTTTTGATTAGACTTTTCATATCCTTGAAACTCGTGCATGTATTACTCTTTCAATTCATAACTTCTGTCTTGCATCTCTTCGACTTCTTTTCAATCTCTATCTCTTCAATTCTCACTTTTTATTTAAACTCATCTTCTTAACCCTTTCAGTTTCCTATTCACCTTCTCTCTCTTAAACACAATCAAAAACCTTTCTCAATTTCTTTTCTTCTTTCTCGCCTCTATCCATGGCACGCAAATCTACCCCTTTCACCCGTTCTCGATCTACCGCTCAACGTACCCCAACTGATGCGGCTTCAGGTTCCAAGCGTCAACGGGTCGGTAATTTTGAACCGGAAGTATCAAGCGGAATGTCTGATAGTTCTTTTGAGCGACATGCAAAGGAGACTGCTTCGACGAAAGTGATGTCAAAGTTGATTCTGAAGGAACGCCTGTGTGATCTGGATCTTCTGAAGAAAATCGGTATTGTGGGCTTGTTTAATTCAGTAGGTTGTTCGTCATTGTTGTCGCCCCCGGAAATTATTTATCCCGAGTTAGTGAAAGAATTCTACGCCAAGCTACGTATTTTGGATGGAAATATTGTGTTCTCAGAAGTCCAAGGGAATCCTGTTTGTTTTAAAGCGGATCTTCTGGCATGACTTACTGGTGTTTCTGACAAGGGAGTTTGTCCGTCGACAACTCATCAAGCGTTTCAAGACATTCCTGGTCTCCAGTACGAGGAACAGCTCAAGGTCATTCTTGGTGACAATTTTGTTTCGGTGTCAGTCAAACCTTCGGTAAATGATTTAACCCCAGTTTCTCTCGTTTTGTTTCGCTTATTTCATACGAATGTTATGCCTCGTAAATCCGGTCGTGATAGAGTCACTTTCCAAGATTGTATTCTTATGTCTGTTTTTGTTAAAAAGATTCAGTGCAATGTTGTTTCCTTGATTATATCCAATATGGGTCACTGTGCCAAGCATGGTTCTATGCACTTACCATACCCTGGCCTTTTGTCTCGAGTATTTGAATATTTTTGTGCCTTGACCCCTGCTTCTGTGTCTGATAAGATTTCCGTAGTTTTTGACTTGTCAGTATTAACCTTAAATGGTTTAGTTGTTTCTGAGTCCAATGAGTTAGTTTTTGATGATGCTTCTAGGAATGTTGGTGGTATTCCTAAGTCTCCTAATTATGCCTCAGACCCCTTTGATCAGCCTACCAATACTCTTCTTAATTCTCTGTTGATCAAATTAAATAAAAATTCTGTTGCTTTGGCTAATCTTAATCAGCATTTTGCTTCTGTCAAAACCCTTGGATCACTAACTTCTGAAGTTAGTATTCTAAATGCTTCTTTTGAGTTGTTTAGGAAGTATGTCTGTTCATCTTTGGATGATATCAATGCCAAACTCTCTGTATTGCATACTTCTGATGTCAAGTTGTCTAAGACCATAGACTTTGAGTTTGGGACTCTACAGGAAGGGATGGTTTCCTCTGCTAAGGCATGGGAAAAGGAATTTGTTAAGTTGTTTTTTTAAGCTTGGGTCAGAGACTAAGTTTTTCTCTCAGCAGTTGTCAGCCATGCAAGATAAGAGCAAGATGTATTGGCACAAGAAACGAGACTGGATTGGAGATTGTACTTTAGAAGAAATCACTGCTCCTCTGCCACTCCCTGCCATTCCTCCACCTTCAATTTTTGGTATGACCAGAGAAGAATACAAGGCAAAGATTTTTGACTGGCTTCGTGAAAGGGATGGAAAGGCACCGGCTCAAGAAGCTTTTGACAAGCTATTTTCAGAGTACGGCTCAGCTCCAGTGTTTCCTTCATCCCGGAACAAGGCTTCTAGTTCTGGCAAACGCAAAGCTCCAGTTAATGTTGATGTCGATTCCGATTAAGAACCCTTTTATGATGAAGGGGGAGAAATTATGAGATGTTTTTAAGACGTTTGTTTCATTTTGGTTTCTTTGATGGGTGTTTCGTTTTTAAGATTGATGGGTGTTTCATTTTTAAGACTATGTGTTAGTTGTGTTGTTTGGGTTTTTAAGACTTTGATTGTTGGTTGTGTTGGTTTTGAACTTTGATTCTGGATGTGCTTTATATGTTTAATCGTTATTCTGGATTCTGTTTAGATAACAACTGGACATCCTGGTTTAGGGATGGGTTGTTATGTTTTAAGTAGTTATTGATTGAGACTGTCTCTTTTATGCATATGGATCTCGTGTCTCATTCTCATATTGATTGCATGTATCATAAACTACAATATATTCTGTTGGTTCTAACTTTGTTTTACAGGCCTTTAGTGTTTTTGATAGGGGGAGCATTTATGCTTTCTTTGTCATCATCATAAAAGGGGGAGAATGTTAATTCAAGTGTTTATGATGATAAGAGTTCTTAGCAACAGAATGAAGACTTCAGATTGGAATCATCCGAGATCTCAGCAATGTTTATCAGAATGCAGTTGGTTCAATCTTCCTGGAAGTCTATCCCGCAGGTTTAGTATTAGGTTGTTAGGGTTTGTGTATATCTTGTTTATCTGGATAAACCTTATCTCAAACAAACTCACCACCTTATCTTATAAATCAAGTTTAAATCTCTCAAGCCTTATCTCTTTACTTGATTTATCTTTTTCAAACGTACTAACAGATTAGTTTCAAAGTTTTATTCAAATATTTTCAAACAAACTTATCTTCCAACCTTATCTTGTGTTTGAAAATAAATCTGTTAGAACTTTGCTTATAAATATAACTCTTCATTTCAGATTTGTAGCTAACACTTTCACGAGAATCCTTCATCATCTGAAATTATTTTCTTGTTTCATACCCGAGATATTCATATCCAGAAAAACAAGAAACCTAGTTTGAGTTGTAATCAATTTGTTTATTCTTGTACTTGTGTATTCATATCAACTTTGTGCCAGGTTGTGGCAAGCTTGATTTCAAAGTATAGCAAGATAGCTAGAAGGCTAAGGAATAGCAGTGGGCTAGGTAGCAAGGTAGCTTGGGAAAGGGTTTTTTTCAGGTGCTATATTTGTAATCAAGGAAAAGACTGTAAGTTCTTTTATTAAAGTTGATATAATACATTCTCTATGCTAGTTGGCATGGGGACTTGGATGTAGGCCATAAACTAGGTGTAGGGGCCGAACCAAGTGAAAACTCTTGGTGTTCTGCATTGTTTTATTTCTTTATTACTGCATTTATATTTCAGTAATTTACTTTCTGCAGTTAAAAGAGACTGTCCCATACCCTGTCTCATTTGTAAAGGGACTGTCCCATTTGCATAAGAGACTGTCCCATTTGCCTTGACAGTTAGAATATTATTTTATCTATCGAGCCATCGTATTTCATGGGGGTGGCCGGGAATCGAACCTTAGTCCTCCCGCCAGCCTAAACTCTGATACTATGTTGAGTAACCGGCTCATCTTAAACCTTATGGTTACTCAACATTGACAATCGGTGTATAGTTTGTAGTTTTCTACATGTATCTTGTAGTGCTGGCGGCAAATTTTGCAATAGTGAATACATGCGCGGTCGAATTTTACTGTAACTCTGCCTTGGCTTCGCTGAAGCTCCGCAGTCTACAATACGCAAATGCAAAAATATAAATTTGATTCAAAAATATTACTATTCTAGCAGAAACAAGGTTACATTTGCTGTTTGTGTGTGCAAGTATTGGCCAACAGGTTTAGGACAACGATATTGACTCGACAAAAGTCTTTTCCATAGTATTTGTAATCTGTGATCTATCAACAACTTGCACATAAGTAATCCAATCAGAGTTTTGAACACCGAAACTTCCATCTTGAATTGCCGTTTTACATGTGGGAATAGACCAATAAACAACAAATAGTGGATTACAATCGAGTGTCTATATAAATTTAGTATTGTTCTGCACTATGTCCTGGAACCTTGCAAATCCATACATTACAATGTCTTTTTACATTCATTATCATCTCTTTATCTTTTCATAAACAATACTCTTACTTTTTTTCATTTCAGATGCTAAAATAAAAAAACCAAAACTCACTGCATTTCTTTTTCCCCATAAGAAAGATATAGACTCAAACTAGTACTATACTACCATAAAATTTCCAAGCCCACATAACTTTAGAAACATTGTCATCGATCTTGGAGGCCAACACACATGGACTGCGGCGATAGCTCTGATGAGACGAAATTAACAGTGTGAAGAATTGAATATATAGCCGGTTTCATAGTAGGGTTCTAGGCCTTGAGCAAATCAGCCAAGAACTCAAGGCCTTTTACACTGATGTTCTAGGCCTTAAAGGTTATTTGCAAACTAAAGGGTTGCAGAACTAATGCATATTCATCTTACATTGCTGCTTCTGGTCAATCTTTTCTAATGTTCATGTTTTTAAACTGGTTCATTGTAATGATTAACATTAAATCTAACTAACTATGATCTTTAATCTTCACTGTTAAGAAACATACTTAATATACATGACGTTCCAAACATTTGACACATCGCTCTTTTACTTCAGGTGGGTTATATTTATGTTCTGTATTGTAATATCTTTCTAGATTCTGCAAAGTTTCCAATATTGCACCTTTGTTGCAGAACCAAAATGTTTTGTTAACTGATATATATCCATTATATACATGAATTTGTAAGTATAAGTCTTTGAATTACGTTTTTATATATTTACCCTTCTAAAATTAACGTCTGTCTACACCATTTAACGGAATGTTATCGGGCGTTTAAAAAAAAATTGTTCAGCCACTTTCATGATATTTTCTATAATTGGGCTATTTTTCCGCTAAAAATTAATAGTTGGAACCACTTCTGTAATTAAGTCTTTAATCATTGAACAGAACCCATGAGTAGTTAGATATATGGAGCAAAGACATGTGTTTAGATTAAAATACCATCTGAAAAATGCTCACTCTTCTTACTCACAATGAGATTTTTTGCATCTGATCGCAGATATCAATCACTGCAAGAAGGCAACTTTATCACAATGTCAGTATAATAAAAATCCCAAAGGAGAGTAGAAAAGAGCCATGGGAACAGAGATGTTTGTTTATGTGAGTAAAATGAATCTCAAACTAATAGAACATCACATAAAATAAATGAGAAAAAATAGATATATTACAAATGAGGCAACTTAGCAAATGCATTCAACTGCAAGGTATACATATATGCTACTGCTCTAGCTAGGACATAAACGGCAATCTTAATGGTCACTCACTAAGAAATTAAGCCGAATGTATAGTGTCTTGGGAGCCATTACAAGTATAGTTCTCTCTCATGTATCCATCACAGAAAGTGATGGAATAGTAGATTATATTAACAGTCACGCCAGCAGAGCATTACCCAGGCTCCGTTCTTTGTACTGTGTTTTTCTTCTGTTACTTGTAGCTGCATTTTCTTGTGTTTCTTGTTAGTGATCGCACTAATCTTATGGAAAAGTAATGCAGACTTGATCACTTTGAAGGTGTTGAATCTTTTGCTGTTGGTAATCTCAGATATCTACCTGATCTCCCATATAACTTCATGGTCCCACAAGCTCCAGGCAATGTCCCCAATATATTCCGGATCATCATCAGATAGAGATATTTATTTACCAAAATCCGGCCTGTCGGATCACAAAACAAAACGTTAACAATTGAAAACTTACTCGTCTCGAACAAATGCGATAAAACTCGTTTTTACAAGCTATTTCGTCAAGACAGTTAAATTTGCACCTTTAACTCAAATAAAAAACTTAAAAAACAGGGGTATAAAGGTAAAAATACATCTGTATTAAAAAAAATTAATAAAAAGAATATAATAGTTCCTGCATGCTTACCCGCCCATGTCCCCAACTTCAACCCCTTCCCTCAAATCCTCCACTCCAACCTACGACGCCCGATCCATGATCTTTTTCAAAAAAATCAAACATATTAAGTGCATACATGACTAAATCCTAAATAACAACAACGATACATACAAACTATACATACGCCGGATGTGATTGGAATTTAGGGATTTGTGATGAATTTGATCGGAAATTTGGAGGTTTGTGGTGGATTTGATCGGAAATTTGGGGTTTACAATGTATATGTTAACTGGAGAATTTGGGGGGTGTCGGTGGCAGCCACTACCAGACGATGACAACAACGGTGGTGGTAGGTGATGGAGACGAAGGTTTTAAATATTTTTGAACTGGGGGTTTGGTGGTTTTAAATGATCGAAGACGGAGGAGACAGATGGATGATGTTGTGCTTATATTGTGTGTGTATTTTGTATGTTGATCGGAAAATGAGTGGAATTGAGAGGTTTAGTATGAGAGACTAGAGATAAGGTTGAGTGTGTTGAGTGAACTGTGTGCGCGGCAGGAATAGCGCGAAGCAACCACCATGTGGTCGATGGTGTCCCCAAATATAAATAAAGAAGAAGATGATGAAAAGCTGAATTGAGGACCAGGAGAGAAAGAAGTAAAAAAAAGGACATAAAAGTGAAAAAATTATAGATAATTAAATGAATAAAGAATATGTTTATTATAAATAAAAAAAATCGAAAATACCCTTTACTCCGTTAAAGCCGTTAGGTTATATTTAACGGGAGACACGTTTTTAAAAGGCGGGAAGGAAATTTAGCCACTATTTTATAAATTTATAAATTTGGCTAATATTTTGAAAATTAGTGTATACGTTGGCCACACCTATGCAATTTACTCGTATATTTAATACCGAGATCAGAAAAAATACAAATATACACATCATAGGGTACCCAATCATGCAACAAAATTAATAACGTGTACATCATATACAAAGTCACCAGAAAATATATATTAGTGATATAACAAAAATTTCAGAAAAAATAAATTTGTTTGGTTTGCTATTTTAACTGTTAACGAGTGGTTTGACTAATAGTTCTTACTAATGTTTAGTCTCATGTGAATGTTTCAATTTTTTTAAAATATTTACGACTAATCCAATCATACAAATGTCAAGATAAAAATTTCAGGAAAAATACATTTATTTGGTTTTCTATTTTAACTAGTCAACGAGTGGTTTGACTAGTAATTCTTTTGACTAGTAATTCTTATTAGTGTTTAGTCTTGTGTGTATGTTTCAATTCTTTTAAAAAATATATTTGAAAGACCCAACCGTACGGATGTCAAGATTTATATATATTAGTGATGTGATTTTTTTCAGAAATAAATAAATATATATTAGAATATTATCAAACACGAAAAATCAAAATTCTCCCATAATGTATATTGTTTTTGTCACCATAAATATTTGTGCATGTAATGAATGTTATCCCTGTATATAAATATATAATTTTTTATAATACATAATGCTATTTAAACTTTTAAATATTTTTTGTGTTTGTTCGTTTACAATATAGAACCGATTGCAATCACTTTAATTATTTCAACAGATTTCGGTTGAAATCGGTTTTTTGCACTTGGCTGATTCTTTTTTGCCATTTCACCAGCCATTTAGTAAGGCTAAATTCGACCGTTAACGGTTGAATTAGTAGCGCAAAATAAATTAAATTGGTGGAAAAATTCTCTCCATTTTTTAGTGGGATCAAATTCAACTGCACAAAAAAATCAGTCACATTTATTATTCAATTCAACCGCACAATTCTAATCGGATTTAAATTCGATCACCAGCGATTATATTTAACCGTGTCCAATTAAACAACAGAAATCCCTTAAATTTAATCTAGTTAAATTTGTATAGTTGAATTTAGTTTTCCTTTTTTGTAGTGTAACCGTTTCTTGTCAGCATTGGATAGTTCAAACCAACGACCATTCTTTGTCTTTTGATCTATCCATATCCACAAGTTAAACTCCTACGTGAATAAATATAATACCCTAATTGACTAATTCATTTGAAACCAAATAAATAAAACAATTATTTAAATTATAAACTTAAGATTAGATTCCTTCTATTTAACATGCACCTAGCACAATCAACTGAACGATTTTCGATGGGGTTTCTGCTGCTACAAATTTTTTATTTTAAAATAAAAATAAAAATATATCTCGATCGATGCATATTCAACCTCAAAAACATTCATGGTGTGGTCTATCTAACAAAGAACAGAAGCACCAATTGAAGCCTTCAATTGGTTAATGCCTTATACATGGCTACCAATACATGGTTGAGTTGAGCTACTGCCTTGCATTTGCATATGTCCAAATGTACCATGATCCAACCCCTCTGAAACGGTTCCACCCATCAAAAGCCTCCAGGTTATACAATATTTTCAAAACTACAATCTATTATTAAATGACATATCTACCATTCCCATTTAGGCATAAATTTTGATAGTTCTCACCAAAACCTCATAACCAATCAACAAAATAAAGTCGGAAATATTGTTGATGAGCTATAGCTAAGTATGAAGTAAACTGGGATTATGTTTTCTAGTTATTTGATGAAATCATTCAAACAAAATGATGTTTAAAAAAATGCACTTAAAACTCACATTTTTAGAACATACGTTTTGGGTTGAAATTTTGGGCCCTTATATATGTTCAAATTTGTATGAGGATAGGTGGTGTATATATATATATCACACCAAAAAATATAAAACATCTAATTTATAAATAAAACTCATTATAATTATGCAAAGGCCAAGACCCAACACCAGTTCTAACTTATAAATCACTATGTTGAAATCTGGATTACTTTTCTTGTCCAAAATAAATGTTGATCTTATTTACGTACTTTGAGATGATATTTCTCAGGGCGGAATCAATGTAAGACCAAGGGTGGCCTTGGCCCCCTATTTTTTCAGCACCATAGTCTATAGTATTAGGTGGGTTGTCTATATATGAGTTCTATTTTCTAAAATAACCCCTCCCAATTTTAGTTGGCCCATTTAAGACCCAATAAACAAATCTAGAGAAAAGGTAAAAAATAATTATTGGGAAAGCACATTTCCACTACCTCCACTTCACTGTGGACTGCAATCTGCAATCTGCTTCACCAGGCACCAAACCAAAACTTCTTTCCATTCGAATTTCGTGACTTAAAAAAGCGAAGATCTCTATTTTGATATAGTCCTAATGATAATATAAATCTATACTCTTCCGGTAAAAAAATAAAATTTTTGATCCTGTCATGTGTTGAGCCTGCATCCGCCCTTGATATTTCTAATATATGCCAAAGGGCACATAATAGTAAAGTTTAATTTTATTGATGAAATTATCATAAATGCACGAAGTACATTAATCTTTATGATTAAATACCAATCAAAATGCACTAAATTTATAAGAATTAGTGTTCATCGTGTACACTCACGTCACAAAAACCATTTTGAAGAACATCTACTATTGCATCAGATATGCTTCATTGTTCATTGGGACTAAGGTACATTATTCACTTGTAAAAAGAAGGGTTCGACAAAAAAAAACGTGTTAATAATATTTAGAGGCAGGGCCGGCCCAGGGTCTAGGAGGCCGACGGTCCTGGGCCCGTATTTTTAAAAGGGCCCAAAATTAAAATTTTTTTATACTAACATATATAAATTATTGTGTATAAAAATATAAAATTATTATAAATGTATTCTTATTCTGAGTATAGTCATAAGTTTTAGTGTGTGATATTTCAAAATTTCATAAAGTTGAGTTTTTCAATTTTATAAGTTAGGTTTAAGATTTATAGTTAGTATGACCTTATTTGGCAATTAGCTTTTAATTGCAGCGATTTGAAATAGCTGTTTAAACTAGCTGATTGAGTTGACTATTTTGACTAACCGATTGAATTTAGCTATTTTGAATTAAACTGTTCGATAATAGATATTTAAATATTATATCTTTTTCGACTGTTGCAGTATATAGCGCATTTTAATTATATTTCTGATTTATAATATTGCATAATATTATACTGGAAAATACAAGTGTTATATATTTTAAAATTTAAGTGATTTAAATTTTATACAACTCTAGCGTATTATATTATATAAAAAAAGAAAAATTTTAGGACCCATTTTTATGATTTCTGGTTGATGAAAAGCGAACGGGAAGGCAGGGTTGAAATAATTGTCTCATCATTTTCTCGACAGTCTTTATTCATACTGATTTTCATTATTCGGTTCTTATATCTAGATATGTGCCTTTATATAGATTTCATATAACTTTTCTAGCCAAACTTTGACTTTATTTTCCGGAAGATTAGGCTCTTCGAGAGTCATTGAAAGTCGTGTACTATATAGTTCTCAGCTCCATTACTGCTAGCATAATGGAGCTGTATGGCAAATAACTTATAAGCCGATTATTGCTTATAAATCTCTAACAGCTTATTTACGAGTATTTATTGATTTAATTTATAAGTTGAATTTATAATTTATAAGGTGATAATCTGAATATTAGCAATGACATACTTTTTCCCAACTTATTTTAATTTTTCGCTGATTTATTAACCTCAGTTTAAAAAAAATATATTTTTAAATATTAATCTAACTTACAATTCATGAATTTAGATAATTATATTTAATATTTATTTATTTTAGTTTATTTAAGAAAAATAAATTCTGACTTATAAATAAAATTATTCAAACACTTATTTAACTTATAAGTAGTGTTCTACTTATTATTTATAATTTTCTTATTAAAATTAAGTCGTAAGTTACTTATTTTCAAATTTCCGAAACAGAAACATTAACTTTCATTGAGATATGACAGGAGAGCTGAATAACACCATTGACAGTGACTATAGGCGTACTTTCTAATTACTGCACGTAATTTGACAATAAACAGTCTACATATGACTTGAAGTGCCACGTTATCTTCCACTTTGAAGACCACGTAACTATTAAAGACATTGGAATATGAGTAGACAATATAATGCCTAACTCGTTCTCTCAATTCTTTCCTTTACTTTTTTCTGCTCCTATGAGAACTTATTTATTATTTTATGATTATTATTTTATTTATCATTCACTTATTTTATTATTTAGCTTTTTTTATTTACTCTTACATTATTTGATGTTTTAATTTTTTTACTATTTCTTTATATTTCACTCTTTATATTTCAAAGTAGACATTAGACACACATGCTAGGCACTTAATTTGATTATGTAATATGAATTGTAATTAAATGCAAAAGAAATTAATTTTATTACAAATTTCAATCAAATTTATAGTCAAAAAGAGAAAAGTTCTATAAATTTCAATTTAATAATTTTTAGGTAGGTTTACATAAAGTTACAATAATGTATGTATTATTTATTTCCAACTTTTTGGAACATGCATAGCAATCAATGGTTTATCAAGTTACCTTTTCAAACTTCAATTTTTTATATGAATTTGTTACTTTAAATTTTTTATATTGTCTAACTTTAAAAATGACATATACAAGGTCAATAGTTACGCATCACCTTGCCCACTCATTTTGTACACTATTACGTACTCCCTCCATCCCTCCCAATCGTTATCGTTTCTGGGAGAGTGTCCGGTATGCATTTTAAGATTATAAAAAATATAGTTCTATAATTTTTTTAAAAACATTTCTTTTTCTGAATAAAAATAGAATGTTTAAACTTTTATTCAGAATTTTTTTTAAAAAAAGTTAAAGAACTATACTTTCTCTTTATCTTAAAATGCGTGTTGGGCACTCTCCCATAAACAATAACAATTAGGAGGGATGGAGGGAATATCTTTTTCTCTTTGGACATAACATTTCTCTAGATTTTATCCAGCACAACATTGCCCATGCTTCTTTGTAGGGGTGCCCTGGTTAGGGTCAACCCGACCAACCCGACCCTATTTCCGGCCAACCCAAATCATTAAAATAAAACCGAACTATAAATGGGTTATAAATTATTAAACCCGAAGTTAATGGGTTGGGTTACGTTTTTCTAAATTTTAACTCTAACTCAACCCAACCCGAAATATATATAATGGGCTGGGATGGACCTTTAATTTTTAATTTCTATATTAGGTCATAAGGCAGACTTTTTCTGAATTTAACCAGGATTCAGTCTTTAGAGTGAGAAACTAAAATTTCTGAGTTTGCATCTAAATGTCAAGAAACATGATAGAAACAGATGAAAGTATATAATTTTAATCGACAATATTATACAGAATAATATTATCGGGAGTGTTGGGGTAGAAAAATCAGGGAATTTGCAGTTTTAATATTTTGTCAACTCTTATACATATCCAAGTCTTTCTACAGTTCCTTTACTTACAAATTTGGGACGACGCAACACTGCATTATGCTGAACTAAAATAATTGAATAATTGTAGTGGGCAACTGGTTTGTGCATTCATGTCAACATTTACTTTAATCTTAATTAGGGAATATTGACATTGTCACCTTCTGTTTTGCTTATACCGAAATGTAGATTTCAGGTAAATATGTGATCATGCCCTGTTACTACATTATTTTTTAAATTTTTTATTGTTCAACCGATCAACCCGAACCGAGGTACAGAGGTTAGGGTTGGGTTATAGGATTATTATTTTTATACTGGGTTCGATTTTGATAAAACCGATCTAAATAGGTCGGGTCATTAAAATACCTGTAACCCGGCCAAACCGACCCGCGGGCACCCCTACTTCTTTATACTGTGTTTTTCTTCTGTTATTTTGCTGGTTAGTGATCGAATATGTGTACATACATGGTACTAATCTTATGAAAAAGAAACGCTGTCTGGATTGCAGCATAAAGGTTAGACATCCTCATTACATAGTTCACAATATTCTGCCTCGTGATCAAATCCTATTTTTACTTCATGGTGCCACAAGCTCCCGACAATGTCCCTATATATTTGCGATGTTAGGTTTGAAGTAGTCCAGTAGTCGTTAATAATGTCCTAGAAATTAGGAGTTGTTAGATTTGGATAAATCACGTTTTCTCAGTCATGGGGACGTTGGCTTCATTTTAGATATTTATGTCTCTACTTTGTAAGGATATATATATATATATATAGCTCCAGTTATTTTTTTCTTAATAAGACTATTGTTCTCTTTAATAGCTTATCATATGGTATCAGAGCTCCATTAATCTGGGCCTGATCAAGAGAAAAACAGAAGAGTGAAAGAGAGTATACATGGCAGATAGTAGCAGCGGTAGCGATACGTTCGTACAACCTGCTATCCCCAAGTTAGATGGTTTTTTTGAAAACTGGGAAAAGTTGATGGAGAATTTTCTTAGATCAAGGGAATTCTGGAGCCTGGTAGAAGATTGAAGCGATGAGATGCCTGAAGGGACAAAGTCATCGGAGAAACTTAGTGATGATCTGTTAAAGAAAATGAAGCTGATTGAGGAACAACGCTTGAAGGACATGAATGTGAAGAACTATCTATATCAAGCTATAGATATAGGGATCATGGACACCATCCTAAACGACGAAACATCAAACCAAATATGGGAAATAAAAATTCAAGGGGTCGTCAAGAGTCAAGAGAGCACACCTTCAGACTTTGAAGACTGAATTTGAGACCTTAAAAATGAAAGAAGGAGAAACTATCAATGCGTATTTTGGAAGAACACTCTCCATAGCAAAAAGGATGAAATCTTGTGGTGGGAATATTGCAGAGGCTGACATCACAAGAAAGATTCTTCGATCCTTAGTCTCAAAATTCCATTATATGGTATGCTCAATTGAAGAATCAAATGATGTGGATATTCTGACGGTGGATGAACTCCAAAGTAGTCTTCTGATTCATGAGCAAAGAATGAAATGCTCCGCTTACGAGGAGAAGGCCCTAAAGGTCACACATGAAGATCGAGGTGGAAGAGGCAGAGGCTTGATAAGGGGTCGTGGAAGAGGCAGAGGCAGGTCCCATATGAACAAAGCTATTGTGGAATGCTACAAGTGTCATAATTTAGGACATTATCAGTATGAATGTACGAATTGGGAAAAGAAGGCTCATTATGCCGAGATGAATGATGAGGATGCGATGCTTTTGATGGCACATGTTGATATCAAGCAAAGTAAGAAAGAATGAATATGGTTTCTAGATTCCGGATGTTCAAATCATATGTCCGGAAATAAAGAATGGTTCCCAGAACTAGATCAAAGTTTTAGGCATTCGGTTAAGCTCGAAAATGACTCCAAATTAAGGGTAATGGGGAAGGTAAATATTAGAATGGAGCTGGCAGGTCAAATTCATATTCTATGTTATGTGTTCTTCATACCAGATTTATGCAACAATCTCCTTAGTATCGGTCAACTACAAGATCGAGGCGTTACTATTTTAATCAAGAATGGAGTTTGTAAGTTGTATCATCCAATCAGAGGTTGTATAATGGATAGTACAACTGTTAGAAAATGGAAAGTTTGAGGCATATTTTATATATGTTCTTGATATGATTTCCGGAAACTAACACTTGGAGGTTGTTCCTTGACATGAGGACTTAAACTTTCATATTTGGATCTAAGATATTTTCTTAGTGGAATCCATGAATATATTGAGACAAAGTTGCTTGTTTGAAATGGGTTATGGGGATTTTGTCCCACATTGGTATTGTAAAAGAAAGATATTGAGTTTATATAGCATCTTGTGTTAGTGTTGTTTACAACTACTAGTATAAGTGCAATGCTTGTATGGCCTAGTGCTGGTGAGAACTCTTATATATTTCTTTTCTATTACAAGTTTAATTATTTATATTGATTATTTAATTATTAAAATAAAATATATTGAGTAAGGATTATTTTAATCATACTCTGAATATATTTTGTAATATTAATATTAATTAATCAAGATATAATATAAATAATAAGGAAAACCCATTTTGTTTACTTTTTCTGTTTTGTTACTTGGTGTACCACATCGAGTAAAATAGAAGAAGAGCAACTTGAGATGCCTATATATTGAGAGGTATACTTGAGATTAAAATGATATAAGTCTCGGTGCCTACCTCGCAAACATATATGAGTTGCATAGGTTTTTTGGGCAAACTGAGGTGTGAGTCGCCGTTGATCATTGTTGGTTCTGTGGCCAGATTGATCTGTTGCTGTTTTATCCTGAAAGCGATATTGCTGCATTCCATCACAGCTTAAGTGGGGGGCAATAATCTCTTCAAGAACAGTCAAGTCCTCTTGAAGGGTTTGGCGACTCAGCTGTTGTGTTCTTCTTCTTATCAGAATTTGGAAAGCGATAAGAGATAAGTTTTCTTTACTTTCTTTGTCAATAACAGTCTTTATAGTTTGTTATTGCCTTCGTGTTTTATTTCGTTAGTTGGTTAAATTTGCTTGTTCTTGTTAATTTGTTATATATAACTGTCCCATTGTTGCGCTTAGTGTTAGTTCTATTTAGAATTAAATCCAACAATCTTGAAGAGATTATAGTTATATATAGTTAATTAGCAAGATGGTTAACGAAACTGCTGATGTTCCTAAAATTGTTGAGACTAGTTCTGGTTCTGGTGGTATTACTACCATTGACTGGACCACGTATCGTTTTCCCCATCCAATTGATTTATCGGGTATGCCTAATAAATTCAGTGGTGTGCTTCTTTTTCTCGTTGGCAGAAAAAAAAATGAAGCTCTGATTAACGGTTAAGGGTCTATGGTTAGTGGTACAGTATGATCCTCCTGGGTTGGATCAAGAGAAAGCTGAATCTGTTAAGGTTTATGCATTATGGGTTGAGAACGAAGGGGTGGCCAGGGCAGCTATTTTGGCATCCTTGGAGAACACCTTGTTCAATGTTTATTCATCAGATGCCTTTACTGCTAAAGTCTTATGGGAAAAGCTGGACCAAACCCATAATACTGATTCTTAAGGTCTTGAGAAGTATTATGTGGCTAGGTTTCTTGATTTCAAGTAGGTGGATGGGAAATCCATGACTGAACAGGTTCATGAGTTTGAGATTTTGGTTCATGATTTGGGTGAGTCCGGTATGGTCTTGCTTGAGAAGTTTCGAGTGATGTCTGTGATTGAAAAGCTCCCTAAGTCTTGGGAAGAGTTTGCTCTCTCCCTGAAAAGACAGAAAGGAGAGATCACATGGACTAACTTGATGTTGGACATCTCAGTACGGGAGCAACACAAGTCCAAATAGGGACATGTGTTGCTTGTGGAACATGGGAGCTCGAAGGTGAATGTAGTGACTGTAGGACATAAAAGAAAGGTAGTCACGAAGAAGGCTAACACTAAACCTGACAAGAACAAGGCTAAGAAACCAAAGGCGAACAAACCATGTTGATCTTGTGGACGGGTTGGTCATTGGAGCAAGGATTGTCCAAGTAAGAAAGCTAAGAAAGCTGGAGTGGTAGCTCAAGCAAATACTGTGCTTGGACTTAAAACCACGAGTGGGCCAATAGCTAACATGGTCATTGGTGAGGTTGTTACCTCTGGAACCGATGACGGGTATGTTACTTACAACCCTGTACTACTTTCCACTTACTAGTCACGTGAGTGGTTGATTGATACTAGAGCTAATATACATATTTGTGTTGATATTAGCTTGTTTGTATCTTATCAACAGAGTCATGGAGTGACAGTGACGATCGGGAATGCTAGTGCTGCACAAGTGCTTAGAATAGGAAACGTGGACCTGAAGTTTGCTTCTGGGCGGATTCTATCTGTCACTAGAGTGTATCATGTTCCCTCTATTCGTAGAAATATTATAAGTGGAAGTTGTTTAGTTAAAAACGGCTTTGAACTTTCTTTGAAGTGTAATAAAGTAGTTATTACTCATACTGGTATATTCTTTGGCAAGGGTTACTTGTCTGATGGTTTGTTTTTAATAAATATTGAACCCGTTTTGGGTGGTTTTATTAATGATAGTGTTGCACCTTCTGGTAATTGTGTAGAATCATCTGATTTGAGATACTTACGACTTGATCATTTAAATCTTGGTGCTCTAAAGAATATGTTGAATTTAGAGTTGATTCCAAAGTACGCCATTGATAAGAAATCTAAGTGTCAAGTGTGTGTAACTGCTAAACAAACAAGGAAACCTTTTCATAATGTTGTTAGGGATTCAGACTTGTTAGATTTAGTATACTCAGACATATGTGAATTTGGTGGTGTGTTGACTAAGGATCACTGTAGATATTTCATTAACTTTATAGATGATTGTAGTAGATAGTGTTATGTTTATTTTCTTAAACATAAGGATGAAGCACTAGATAAATTAATTATGCATAAAAATGAAGCTGAAACGCAAATTGGCAAAGTACTTAAACGTTTGAGGTCTGATAGAGGTGGTGAGTATACGAGTACCTTGTTTAATGAATTTTGTGCAGACAATGGTATAGTTCATGGGGTTACTCCACCATACACACCTGAGTCTAATGGGGTGGCAGTACGAAAGAACAGAACTTTTAAAGACATGTTTAATAGTATGCTAATTATTTCTGGGTTGGCTAAGTACATTTGGGGAGAGGCTCTGAATACGGCTTGCCATATTCTGAATAGAGTCCCTCTGAAACATATGGACAAGACACCATATGAATTATGAAGAAAGCGTAGGACAAGTTTGAGTTATCTTCGTGTGTGGGGGTGCCTTGCTAAGGTGCTTGTCCCTGAACACAAGAGAAAGAAACTGGGTCCGAAAACTGTTGATTGTATCTTTCTGGGCTATCTTGAAACCACAACTGCTATGATATTTTTAGTATTAAAATCTAACATAGATGGTATTGTGGCGAATACGATAGTTGAGTTTCGTGATGCAACTTTCTTTGAGGAAGTATTCTTTATGAAGACTGGTATACCTTTGGGTAGTTCTGAGGATGATCCCACTCACACATCGAGTTCTATTCCTGATCATGTGGAAAAGATGACAAATGTGGGGGTGGATCCTAGTAGTAGCTCTACTCCTAACGAAGTAGAGGAACCTAGAAGGAGTAAGCGTGCAAAGGTAGTCAAGGACTTTGGAAGTGACTTTATCACTTACAATGTTGAGGATGAGCCTTTAACTTTCCGTCAAGCCATGGATTCTTCGGAGTTAAGGCATTGGAAAGGCGCTATAAAGAGTGAAATTGACTCAATTGTTTCAAACGGAACATGGGAGTTAGTTGATCTCCCTCCAGGTTGTTCTACTATTGGATGTAAATGGATCTTCAAGAGGAAGCTAAACCCTGATGGCTCAATAAATAAGTACAAGGCTAGGCTAGTTGCTAAGGGCTTTAGGCAAAGGGAAGGCATTGATTATTTTGATACATATTCTCCAGTTGCCCGAATGACAACAATCAGAATGCTTATTGCATTGGCTTCTGTACATGGTCTTATCATCCATCAAATGGATGTAAAGACAGCTTTTCTTCATGGTGACCTTGAAGAAGAGATTTATATGGATCAGCCTGAGAGATTTGTTGCTTCTGGTAATGAGAGGAAAGTATGTAGACTAGTCAAGTCCATCTATGGCCTTAAACAAGCACCTATAGACTGGCATAAAAAGTTTGATGAAACTGTTTTAGACTTTGAATTTTTTAGTTAATGAAAGTGACAAGTGTGTCTACTATAAGGTTAGAGGTAATGATTGTGTGATCGTGTGCTTGTATGTAGATGATATTTTGTTGTTTGGAACCAATATTGAGATTATTAACGAGACAAAGAGTTTCTTGAAGATGCGCTTTGAGATGAAGGATATGGGTGAAGCTAGTGTGATTCTTGGGATCAAGTTGACTCAGTCAACTGATGGAATAACTTTGTCACAGTCTCATTATATAGAGAAATCTATACTTGAGAAGTATGGTTATTCAAATTGTAGAATCGCTAGTACACCATATGATTCAAAAGTTGCCTTAGTCAAGAATAGTTCAGGAGTTCCTGTGTCTCAGTTAAGGTATTCTTAGATTATTGGGAGTTTGCAATATCTTGCTAATGTGACTAGGCCAGATATTTCTTGTTCTGTGTCTAAGTTGGCTAGATATACAAGCTGTCCAAATAAGACTCATTGGGATGCACTGGATAGAGTTCTTAGATATCTGAAGGGAACTATTTCCCTTGGCTTGCATTACCGGAGACTTCCGGGGGTACTCGAGGGGTACAGTGATGCAAGTTGGATAGCTAAGAAATCTTGTTCCAATGGAGTGACTGGATATGTGTTTACCCTTGCGGGTGGAGCAGTGTCCTGAAAGTCTTCTAGACAGACTTTGATTACTCGGTCTACTTTTGAGGCTGAGTTGTGTGCACTTGATGCCATAGGGACGGAGGCTGAATGGTTACATGGACTCATGAGTATGTTACCTGTAGTAAGCAAGCCGCTTCCTTCCATTTCTGTTCATTGTGATAGTCGTACAACTATCGACAAAGTCAGAAGTGTAAAGTATAATGCTAAAACAAAGAGACACATCCAAGTTAGACTAAAGTCTATAAGGGGTCTTGTATCTGATAGGATTATTGCTATAGAGTTCATAGGAACTCAGGATAATATAGCTGATCCGCTGACTAAAGGGCTTGAGCATGCTATATTCCTTAAGTCGAGGTTGGGGATGGGACTGGTAACCCATCATAATTCATCAACAGCGGGAACCCAATACACCTGAGAGGAGATCCCTCGAAGTGTATTCAATGTGATAATAACAAGTTGTAAGGATGAATTGGTAGTACCTCTACCATATACATTTAGATGCTTATGTATCTCAGTCTATTCCCTATAAACCTTAAGAGGTACTTGAACTGCTAGTTAGCAAGAGTTATTTGAACTCTGAATGGGGTCAAGTCGTTTGACGAGATGATAGCAGTACATCTCCGGAGATGCCCAGCTAAGCGAATATAATTGTGTGGTCGCAATTAGAGGAAAGGGTTATTCCTCGAAACATTCGACGAACAGGATCGAGACATGACCATTAACGTCTCAAAGCCGTAGATTGGCACCATAGCCTTTGACTTGTCGTCGTCTATGGAGTGTGGTTACACCCAACGGATAAAGATTCAAGGTGAAACATTCCATCTGTATCCGGTAGCCATCGAAGTAGAGGACTTAGGAGGGTTCAAACCCGGGAGGGTACCGACTCTGAAAAGCAAGTCATGATAAAATCTGGTATGCAATTTAATTATGGATTTATGGGGGATTGTTAGAAAATGGAAAGTTTGAGGCATACTTTATATATGTTCTTGATATGATTTCCGGAAACTAACACTTGGAGGTTGTTCCTTGACATGAGGACTTAAACTTTCATATTTGGATCTAAGATATTTTCTTAGTGGAATCCATGAATATATTGAGACAAAGTTGCTTGTTTGAAATGAGTTATGGGGATTTTGTCCCACATTGGTATTGTAAAAGAAAGATATTGAGTTTATATAGCATCTTGTGTTAGTGTTGTTTACAACTACTAGCATAAGTGCAATGCTTGTGTGGCCTAGTGCTAGTGAGAACTCTTATATTTTTCTTTTCTACTACAAGTTTAATTATTTATATTGATTATTTAATTACTAAAATAAAATATATTGAGTAAGGATTATTTTAATCATACTCTGAATATATTTTATAATATTAATATTAATTAATCAGGATATAATATAAATAATAAGGAAAACCCATTTTGTTTACTTTTTCTGTTTTGTTACTTGGTGTACCACATCGAGTAAAATAGAAGAAGAGCAACTTGAGATGCCTATATATTGAGAGGTATACTTGAGATTAAAATGACACAAGTCTCGGTGCCTACCTCGCAAACATATATGAGTTGCATAGGTTTTTTGGGCAAACTGAGGTGTGAGTCACCGTTGATCATTGTTGGTTCTGTGGCCAGATTGATCTGTTGCTGTTTTATCCTGGAAGCGATATTGCTGCATTCCATCACAGCTTAAGTGGGGGGCAATAATCTCTTCAAGAACAGTCAAGTCCTCTTGAAGGATTTGGCGACTCAGCTGTTGTGTTCTTCTTCTTATCAGAATTTGGAAAGCGATAAGAGATAAATTTTCTTTACTTTCTTTGTCAATAACAGTCTTATAGTTTGTTATTGCCTTCGTATTTTGTTTCGTTAGTTGGTTGAATTTGCTTGTTCTTGTTAATTTGTAATATATAATTGTCCCATTGTTGCGCTTAGTGTTAGTTATATTTAGAATTATATCCAACAATAATGACCGCGAATAGAATGTTTATAGTATATGTAAACATCATCATGTCATCAGCCTCTTATTTCAATACAAATATCGAAGAATCTGGTGAAATTTGGCATAAAAGGTATGGGCACCTGAGTTATAAGATTCTGAAATTGTTGTAGAATAAGGAGATGGTTAATGGGCTTCCAAGTATCAATATTCCAACAAAAGTGTGTATGGTTTGTATGACAGGGAGACAACATAGAGAAGTCATTCCAAAAATAAGTAAATGGAGAGCTGAAAAGCAATTAGAATTGATTCACTCTGATATATGTGGTCCTATCTCGCCTGCATCTTACACCTATAAGAGGTACATACTGACTTTTATAGATGATTTTAGTAAAAATTTGTGGGTTTATTTTTTGAATGAGAAGAGTAAAGCATTTACAATGTTCAATAATTTTAAAGTTATGGTGGAGAAAAAGTCTCGTGTCATATGTGGTTTGAGACGAGATAGGGGAGGTGAATTTAATTCCAAGGAGTTTGTAGAGTTCTACAAAAGTCAAGGCATCAAAAGACGATTAACCACAACCTATACGCCTCAGCAGAATGGTGTTGCTGAGCGTAAAAATCGTACAATTTTAAATATGGTGAGATGTTTGCTTGAAGAAAAAAAGATGCCTAGGATGTTTTGGGCAAATGCTGTGAAATAGACTTGTTATGTACTGAATAGAAGTCCCACTAGTGCTGTGAAAGATAAGACGCCTGAAGAATGTTGGAGTGGTGATAAACCCGACATAAAACATTTTCAATTTTTTGTTTGTATTGGCAATGTCCATGTACCTGTTCCTAGGAGGCTGAAATTAGACGCAAGGAGCCAAAGGCATATTTTGATTTGTGACAGTGAAGAATCCAAAGGATACAAGATGTTTAATCCTTTAACTAATGAGGTAACCATTAGTAGGGATGTGGTATTTGATGAAAGCGAATCTTGGGACTGGGGAAAAACAAAAGAATATGTAAGTAATATATTGGATTGGGCTGAATCTTATGAAGAAATATATGATCAAGATAAGGAAAGTGAAGTTGAAACAAACTCAAATGGAGATGAAGCAGAGTCAAATGAAGAAAGTTCAGGTGGAGTGAACACCTCAAATGATCCAGTTGTGTCACCAATTTAAGAAAGAAGAGAAAGAAGAGCTTCATTGTATCTAAATAACTACACTAGTGGAGAAGGGCTATCAGACGAGGAGGTACTAAATTTTGCATTCTTTAATTCCACTGATGATCCTTTATTTTATCGAGAAGCAGTGAAGTATAAAAAGTGGAGGGAAGCAATGGATCTTGAGATGGAGGCAATAAATAAAAATAAGACGAGGAAGCTGGTACAAGCTCCATTGGAAGCAAACGTGATAGGAGTTGAGTGGGTTTACCGAACAAAGTTGAATGAGAATGGAAGAATTGACAAATATAAGGCCAGGTTGGTGGCCAAGGGGTACGCGCAAGAAGAATGAATAGACTACAATGAGGTGTATGCCCCAGTAGCACGTTGGGACACCATTCGTATGATAATTTCATTGGCAGCAAGAAATAGTTGGAAATTGTACCAGCTTGATGTTAAAAGTGCCTTCTTGCACGGGGAACTTACCGAAGAAGTTTATGTTGCACAACCACAAGGTTATGAGGTGAAAGGAAAAGAAAACATGGTGTACAGATTGTTGAAAACACTATATGGGTTAAAACAAGCCCCTAGGGCATGGTTTCGTCAAATTGAAAAGTATTTCATTAAAGAAGGTTTTGAAAGTAGTTGCTCAGATCACACTTTGTTTATCAAGAAGAAGGAGGAAATAGAAATCTTAATTGTAAGTATTTATGTTGATGATCTTATATTTACAAGTAATGATATAAGCATGGTGGAAGATTTTAAAAACTCAATAAAAAATGAGTTTGAGATGACTGATTTGGGGGAGATGAAATATATTCTGGGAATAGAGGTTTTACAAAGCTATTGTGGTATCCATATTAGTCAAGAAAAATATGCCAAAGAAGTACTTGAAAGATTTGGATTCAGAGACTGTAACGGAGTAAAGAATTCGATGGTTCTGCGAAATACTAAGCTGTCAAAAGAAGGAGGTGCAAAAGAAAATGTTACATTATTCAAGCAAATGGTTGGATGCTTGATGTATATGACGACAACAAGGTCGGATCTGAGTTACAGTGTATGTTTTCTAAGCAGATTCATGTCAAATCCAATGGAGACACATATGCTTGCGGTCAAATGAATTTTAAGGTACATCCAATCCACTACTTATCTTGGAAAATTTTACAAAATGGGTTGTGCACAAGAATTAATGGCATACACTGATAGTGATTATTTCAGGAACATAAATGATCAACAGAGTATTTCGGGTTATGTGTTCTTGCTAAGTGGAGGGGCAGTAGCATGGGCATCCATGAAGCAACCTATAGTTACTCTATCTACTACAGAGGCCGAGTATGTAGCTGTTGCCTCATGTGCTTGTCAAAGTGTTTGGATGCAGCGGGTTCTAAAGCAAATCAAAGGTACACTGAGTGATTCTGTCAAAATATTTTATGATAATTCATCCACTATCAAGTTGGCTAATAATCCAGTTTTCAACGGGCGATGTAAACATGTTGATGTAAGATTCCACTTCTTGAAAACTCTTCTAAGTGCTGGAGCAGCTAGTTTGGAATATTATGGAACGAGTAAACAAGTAGCTGACCTTATGACCAAGCCATTGAAGCTGGATCAATTTGAGAAACTCAGAAATGCACTTGGTGTTAGAAGCAAGTGTGAGATAAACTAACATGTCTGATACATGTTTAGTTTAGGGGAGAATTTGTTAGGTTTGAAGTAGTGCAGTAGTCGTTAATAAGTTCCTAGAAATTAGGAGTTGTTAGATTAGGATAAATCACGTTTCTCAGTCATGGGGACGTTGGCTTTATTTTAGATATTTATGTCTCTGCTTTGTAAGGCTATATATATATATATATATAGCTCTAGTTATTTGTTTTGCTTAATAAGACTATTGTTCTTTTTAATAGCTTATCATACGATCATCATCAAAATTAAGATATATATTTTCCTGAGCTGTGCCTATAGGTCGGATCACAAAAGAAAACTTTATCAATAGAGAAATTACGTCTCAAACAAATGAAATAACCTCATTTTTCCTAGCTATATTGACAATAATTAGTTTCTCAAATAAAAAATAAAATTTAATAACACAAAAATGTATATGTTATAGGTATTATAAGTTTTTATAAAAACATTTTTGGGAAGGTTGTTTTGAAAATATACGAATTTTTCAAATTTTTATTTGTAAAAATATAATTTTTCATTTTCTTTCGCAAATATAGGATTTTGCAACGTGATGCAAACTCAAATGAAACTCGATGATGCAACCTCAAATGCAATCAATTTTTTTAAAAAAAATGTAATAGAAGTTGCAGATGTTTTTGCGTTTGTTTGCAAACCGTATTTTGCAACAAATTTCAAAAAATAGTAAAATCGCAAACAAATTTGAAAAAAAATATTATATTTCATAAAATTCTCTATAATGTTTTATGTCACTTGAAATATTATATGTAATTAGCTTAAAACCTGTGCGATGCACGGATTGCATAGATACTAATTAATAATATATAATTTCTAGAAAAAAAATTTGAATTGAATTCTTAAATTTATCGTTTAAAATTTTAAATGATATGATTTCATGAACCAACCGACTAAATTAAATTAGAATAATTAAATAAGAGTAATTAAGTAATTTTAGCAAGTATTGATCGACTACAAAACTATTAAATATGTTGTTTATAGCCCGAGGCCCATCATTCCGACATTTTAAGTCCGGACCAATAAGATAATTTGATTTTAGCCCAAAATATCAATTAGAATAATATATAACTTATTATGAATTAGAAGTTGTATTGGTAAAAAAAAAAGTTAACTTCAATATTAATTATAATGATATAGAGTTGTATATGAAATAATATTTAAATTATTAAAGTAATTTGACTTTGATATCAATTAGATTTAATTGACCAACCAACCGATCGGTTAAAAAGAGAATAATTAAGTAAGGGTAACTTAGTAATTTCAGCAAATACCGACTCACCGACTACCAAAATTTTAATGTTTCATCTATCATAATATAGTATAGATGTTAAAAATTATTATGAAAAAGAAAACTGGGTGTGGGTGTGTGGAGTGCTAAAATACATTAAGTACGGGAGGTTAAGTTATTTTTAATATAAAATTTTATTGACAAATTTGTAAATATAAACTGCAAATTTACACGAACGGCACATAAAATTACACAAATTATGTTTAATGTACACTTGCACATTTGAACTTGAAAATAAATTTACCCGACAATATAAAACTAGTGATCATCGTATCTTTTAAATTTTCTAATGACAAATTTTCTCTCCTTGTAAACATCCTATGTACTTGTGATCGGGATCTCTCTTAAAGAATGGTAGTACCTACAGCACTACAAGAAAAAAGACCGTTTCTATCAAGATTTTTTTACCAAGAAAATCTGGTAGGAATTATTCCATTATTTTCTACCAGGTCGAAATCTGGTAGGAATTGCTCCCGATGGGGCCCAAATCTTGTACATCCAAACACCAAAACCTACCAATATGGGTAGGAACATCCGTTCCTACCAATATTGGTAGGTTTTGATCGAAAAATGATATCAAAATAACCCCACCATCCATGTCATCAGCTCTCATCTTTTTAAATCAATTAAACTTTATTTTAAAATTAATCATTTTTGAGATATTTCCAACCAAATTTGGTAAGAACTTAAAAGCCACCGATATTGGTAGGAAATGATGAAACTTTTATATGAATATGACCTCACCCTCCATATCAGCAGTCCATGTATTATCCAAAATAAATATTATTTTTTTAACGTTGGAAGCTTTTTAATAATTATGGGTTATTTCATACCAATATTGGTAGGAAATGAGGTCCGCCAGCTGAAAGGTTTTTCCTACCAATTTTTGTGAAAAAAAATGTCCAGATTTAAAAATGGACCCACCATCTTTTTGCTTTTGTATTGTGTGTTGTTAAAAATAAGGAAGATGAAGATAAGATAAAAATTTAAAAAAAACAAAGATAAGGAAGAGAAAGAAGAAAAAGAGGAAGATTTTTCATCAATCTCATCATTTAATCTCATTGTAAGTTATTTAATTTCATTGTAATTAAAGTGAACTTTGTGTGTGATTAATGTGTGTGTATATATTTTGTATCTACTTTGAGCAAATAATATTGATGAATTTATGCATATATATGAGATATGTTGATTTATATATTTTGTATAATTTATAGTGAATTTATGGTGAAGTGAAATTGAAATGTAGTTTGTTGATATTGTAGGTGTCAAATGTAAATCGTGATTGGATGTTTTGCTGTATGAAAAGTGATCGCATTACATAAACTGAAATGTATAAAAATGGTGTAGAAGAATTTTTAGATTCGGCAAGAAGGTTTGGTTTGGCAAATGACAAGACAATTGTAAGAATTGTCTTTCTAAACTGCATTCTTCATGATTTTGGATTTATTAGAATACACAGTTGTTATTTTTTATAAATTATTCTCTTTTTTTATATAATAATTTGGTATAATACTCTTCTTTTTCATAGTAATTTGGTGGAATACAAGTTGCTGGTGTCTTTTGCATTTTCATGAAAGATATTCATAAAAATTGCAAGTGCGTTTTAATTGGGTGAATAAGCAATATTGTGGATATATAATTATCTTAGAAAATTAAAAAAAATTGTTTTGTGTATGGGAATACCAAGTTTCAGAACAAGTAGTTATTCATCATAGCGAATGTAGTTGGAAAATTACATATTGGACTAGTGAATAATATTCATATTATATTTCAGTACCCCATATGGAACAGGGATCAACGCAGAAATTATGGTTAATATTGTTAATGGCTTAAATCTGACCGTGCTCGTCTCTTGGTTTTTTTCAATATAGTAGTGCATTTATTGGAAGCTTCAAATTGTTAAGATGAAAGGATCAGAATCTTGTATGATTTACTTCTCAGCTTTAAATTCAAAAGTACCATATATTTGTCTGATTCTTGACATATCTAGATTAAACTTGACGGGAGTATGCATATATCTGTCTGATTATTGCTAGAGCCTAGAGGAATGAGAATATTAAAGATTGATGTCTAGATGAGATAGCTCTGTTAGGTCAGATCCTGATTTAAGCCGGATAGCTAGATTTCATCACAGAAGAATATACTAAAATTAATGCTTACAGGTCATGGACTTTTCTGATGAGGAGGCTGATGTGACGGACATACCTGAAGATGAAGGAGATGTTGAGGCTGACGGTCCGGAAGGAGGCAGCTCTGAAGGCGAAGACGAAGGCATTTCTGAATGGGAAGATGGAGAAAATGAAGGCAGTTATGAAGGCTCCGATCGTGAGGATGACTGAACTTTGCTGTTGTGAAATACTTCATATTTGATCAAGTATCTGCAAAAATTTTAGACTTGAATTACTTTTGGTTGTGGATGTTTTTGGATTTTATGCTTTTGTGTTAGCATTATGGTGAATTTGGACTAGGTATAGTTGTCATAAACTTTAGTTTTATGTTAGATTTTTGGTGAACTATTTTTGCACTACTTGTTGGAGGAAAATTTAGTGTAGTGTCCGACAACTATGTCCGGAAATGATACTTGTTTGATTATATATGTTGATGGTTGATTGTGGATGTTGCACTATTTGCTTTTTGTTGTTAATTATGGATTTTTAGTTGTTTATAATTATAAGTGACCATAAAATTGATAATTTTTACAAAGAGAATAGTAAAATCCTACCAAATCTAACCTACCACAACGACCATTCGAAAATCCAAAATGGTATATAACCTACCACAATGACCATTCGAAAATCTAGAATGGTAGGTTTTGATTCAATTAAATTGAATAACATAATAGGAAATGCTTGGTAGGAATTGTACATTTTAATCAATACCTACCAATTCTAGTAGGAAATTCTCAAACAAAACCTACCAATTCAGGTAGGAAAATAGCCTATTTGACTGTTCTAATTGACACGTAGAAGGACACGTGGCATGTCACGTAGATGGAACCCACAAGACAACTCAGCGAAAGGGGTCCATGTTGGTGTGACGTGGCAACTGATGTGGCATGTGACGTGGCTTCCAGGTGGCACTTCATATGGGCAGCAACTTGGCATGTGGGGTCAATTGATATGCAAGCATTAATCTTACCAACTAGCATTTACGACCTGAGCAATTTCTACCAGGTCGCTTGGTAGGAATTGAACCCATTTCCTACCAGATTATAACCATTTTCCTACAAAAATTCTGGTACAAAACGGTATTTTTTTTGCAGTGACTAATAGCGCTGTATCTTTGTGAACTCGCACCTATCGTCGGTGCTTGGCAACCTAATATTGGCAACATAGCTGTAAAATGCAGCATAGTTAATAACTAATTTGATGGTTACTACATTTCCTTGCAGCTGCATGTAATAGATATATTGTAACAGTTAATTTCTTACATACGGTTGATCTTTTGCGGGTAAAAAACTAAAATACCCACCATTTGGGGGCTGGTGCCCAAAATACCATTTGGCGGGAGGGACTGCCCTTTTTACCCACTGAATACGCATTACCATCATGCGTATTCTGTTTTTTTAAAAATTTATAAAGAATACGCATGTCTGATATGCATATTCACTACTATAGTAAACAGTGAATACGCATGTCAGACATGCGTATTTTTTGTAAATTTTTTAAAAAACAGAATACGCATCTGTAAAATGCACATTTCGTCGGTATTTGGGGCAGTTTTCCCGTCGGTGGGTATTTTGGGCACTTGAAGCTGGAAAGTGGTGTATTTTGGGCATTCTTTCATCTTTTGCAAGCATGAAATGAAAACTTTTATGTTGAATCCTGTCAACATTTTGGCTTTTTTCAAGTTAAAAATCATTAAACCAAACTATGAGCAAGCAAATTTTAAATGTGAAACTCAATACAAAGAACATAAAAAGAATTAAAACATTTTATTTCATATGTCAAGGTTTTTAACTCAAAAATGCCAAATTATTGACAAAAAATCAACAACAAAAGTTTTTGCATCTGCTCACATCACTACTACAAATTTTAACTTGGGATACCCTACTTGAATATCACTTTTTCTTATATGCTATGCAAGTGAGTTACTTACATAGCTCTTTCAGGAAAAATGCTATACAAGATATAATGAAAAAGACTTAAAATAAATTAAAATACTTTCATAGCGGTATGTGAATTAAACGCTATATAAGTTTTGACTTCAATAGCATTTTAGGAAGCGCTATAGAAGCTAACGTATTTCAAGTAATTATTAATAATTAATTTTTAATATCTTTCAGCTGTGTGACTTACTCTCCTCCAAACCACGTTTAATATCCAACTTTAGTCTTTGTCAATATCCAAACAACTTCATCGCCGATTCAGTTACATTCTTTCTCGAATAAATTGATGAGAAACTATGTATGGGTGTTCACTTAACTTCTGGGTCTTGCTTGACGTGCCTTCTTTGATAATTTGGGGTTTTTTTTCCAGTGAATCGAACAAACTTTTCCTCAAACAAATCATTATTTCGTGGAGCATTCAACTCGGTTTGTGAGTCTTTGCACATAAATTCCTTATTGTATTGCAATCGAATGGACAATTTTAAGGTTTTTAGTTTTAGGATGTTACTTTTTAATTTTATATTAAGGTAATAACTTTGAGTTAACTCTTGACTTGTTGAGTTCTTTACTTGTTGGGTTGTTCTTCAATTGTACAAATTAGAGGATTATATATTTTACAAACTTTTTGTTTCTCATGTTTTTTTTAATATTATACTACCCCTTTTTACTGTCTTGGTTATAATTGCGTGGTATACCACAACTAATTTGAAGGCATTTTTCTGAAAAATCGATATTAAGTAATTTTAGAAAAAACTATTATGATTTCAGTTGCTAGTACTTGCTCATTTCATTCATTTTCATTATATCTCTGTGATTTGTATGTGCTACTGATTTGACAATGTCACTATTTTTCTTGAAAATTGATAGATTGTGTTCAGAAGTAAAGGTTGAAGAAAAAGCGAAGGAAGATTCTCAAACTGGTGTAAGCCTGTATGATCTGAAAGTGTCTAAGATGTGATGTACTTGATTTGTACTTTGTGTTTAGGTAATTGTTGTTGCTCCATTTAGTGGTAGTGGTCGTGTAAGTATATTTTGTATGTCTTTTTTATTTAATTTATTTTAAATGTTATGGCGAGGTTTAGTTAGTTTGGTGAGTGACGTGTGTCATATGAATATGTGGATACGAGTGGTGTTATTGGGAGACGTGAAGGTTCAATTAGTGGCAACTGTGAGCAAGTGCAAAAATTATACATATTTTTAGTGTTAACCGGTTCCCTCTGGTTTGTATCATGTATGTTTTGTGCTAATAAGCCTGGTAACGGAATTTCACTTTGAAAACAAAGCAGCCTAAAATCAACATCAAGGTTTAAATTCTGTTGTGATGAATGTGGCTGGAAGCTTAGAACTTCACTATATTTGTGCTTTAATTATTTCAGAGTAAGCTATTGGTGGGTTGAAGCAATTCAAGAAGTAACTGAATGTGCACATTGATACTAATATCTAGTCATTTAATGTTTCTCCTCTTATAAAGAGGCTTGTAATTTATGTCATGGAAAGACAAGGTAATGTGCAATGACTTATTTATATTTGTAAATTTATATTTTATATCATGAATTACTACTTGTTTTTTTGTAAAGAGGTAGTAAAAAATATTAATAATAGGGTCACTTTTTTTTATTTTCCCTGAGACATAAAATCTTTTAGTCTTTGTACACAAGTGAAACTAGCGATATTACATTAGCAAGTGACAACTTAGTGAAAATTTATATATTTTTAAATTATATTAAAAGCTCATCCCTCCTTGGGAGCCTGCAAAAGCACTTGTGTACAAGGACTAAGTGGTCTAGTTCATGGTAACCAAGTCCTACGCCTTGGAGCGGTTTTTGCATCTGCCTTACTTCGAGCCATCTACTTTCTTAAACGTAACTAGATGAACATATGCAATGACATAAGGTATGGTCAAGTGGAGCTCACAGAGGTCACTAACCTTAAATGCAGGACTGCTATGTCTGCAATTTTGTTATTTCCAGACCCGCGTTTGGAAGACAAAATTGAGGCAATATGCAACAGGGAATCATGGAAGGGAATAATTTGTCAACTTTGGCCTAAAGCTAAGTACCTTGAATCTGTTGTAACAGGTTCTATGGCACAATATATACTAGCTTTGCATTATTATAGTGATGAGAAATTACCATTGGTTTGCACCATGTATGCTTCCTCTGAGTGTTATTTTGGTGTGAATATGATGCCTTTGTGCTCGTCGGATAAAGTTTCATATACTCTCTTTCCTAACATGTGTTATTTTGAATTCATACCTCTGGGAGTGAATGGTACATTACTTCTGGATGTCGATGTAGATGAAGAGATGCCAAAGAATAAGCTAGTGGCCTTGGTGGATGTCACACTTGGTTGTTATTATGAACTGGTGCTTACCACATTTTCTGGTATGTCATAGCATCTCTACTATAATAAATCTAGCCTAACTTATAAAGTTCGATATGTATATATGTCGATGCCCTTTCGATAGACAATTAGACAGATTAATTAGGTTGAACTTAGCAGTACTCATTATTTAAGGCTATGCATGTAGCTCAATATGATGTTGTAAAACATGCAGTCCTATGTAGCTCAATATGATGTTGTAAAACATGCAGTCCTCTGCACCTCATTTTTTTTTAAATGACAAACAAAGTTTTGACAGGGTCCCATATAGTATACCATAATCTTACAGACACAAGACTCCGATGAGACTCGAACTCTAGATGTTCTGCACTTTATGCTTGCAGACATGTACCTTGAACAAAATTTCAGATAGATAAATTATGTTATTTACACTTTAACTTTTGAAAATTATGTTTACTTTACTGCACCTGTTTTACTTTACTTTATTTATTGCACCAGTTTTACCCTTGTGATACCATATACCCTGTCCCCTTAACTGTTTATATTCTGTAAGGAAACATGCAATTTACTTAGTTCGACTGTTACAACTGTTTTCAAAAAGAGATATTTATGTTTTACAAAACTTTTCGTTTATGCAAAGGATTTGATATAGAAGCTAAATAAGTTGTTTGATTCTTTACAGAAAATGCCTCCCAGAAGAAATACCCGCACCAACACCCAATATACTTTAACCTGTTGCGGTCCGTGGTAGTTTGTAAGTAGGGTCACTGCTTATTATTATCTTTATTATTGTTGTAAGTAGGTTATAAATAAGGTGTGTGTGTGTGTGGACCCCAAACTTCTGACCCGGGTTTGGAGGGCGTCACAGGTTTGCTATCAGAGCTACAGGTTATAAGTCACTGACACAAGCCTAGATTGATGGGAATGGGTAGAGGGTTAGGAATAGAAGTAGGAAATAGCAAGATAGAACGTCGAGAGGTTGAGTGCGATGGTATAACAGGTATTAGTATAATTCGTGTTGTGGTTCGAGATTCTTATATTGCGATATGATTTCGGATAGCAGCGATGGCCGACTCTTTCATCCCCGTATCAGCTGATCACTCAGAGCCCTCAGTTGGACGACCATCTTCAGATCCACGTCCTGTTGTTCCACCAGTGTTGGCTATTTTACCTCCACCTGTGTTGCAGCCCGTACCACTGCAGGCTATTCCACCCCCAGGCATCAGACCACCTATCAGAGGACCCCCACCCGCTGATTCAGGTTTTACTGGTCACTCAGTTACAGGTGTACCTTTTCAGTTCTCTTCCTATCATATCCCATATCATCAGTTCGAGGCTTGCCTTATGGAGCAGCGATTCCTACGGGGTCAGATTCAGGAGCTATTACATATTATGCGTACCAGAGAGGTTGGGAGTGGTGAGAGGCGACTTAGAGAGAGACTCCAGGTATTTCGGAGAGCAGCTGCTGTGAGGATTGTTGAGGCTACTCATGAGGATATCACCCCTGATTTTCTTGTGGAATGGGCTAAGTGGGTTCTGGAGGAGCTTGAGGAGATTGGAAGACCAGACTTGCCCTGAGCTAGATCTAGAGATGGAGATGTTGATCAGTGCTGTTGTGGTTATTTAGTAAGTACAATAGTGTGTAGTATGTATCAGTAGACTTTTGGGTTGTATTTATAGACTAGATCTACTGGCTAGGAGTAGGTTTGTTGTACCTTTTGCTTTTACTTCCGAAGCATCTTTACGCTTGTATTACCTAAAACTTTTGATCTATATATATCAGTACCTTTTCCTTTCCAGCATTGTCATTTACTTTACTGCACCTGTTTTACTTTACTTTATTTATTGCACCAGTTTTACCCTTGTGATACCATATACCCTGTCCCCTTAACTGTTTATATTCTGTAAAGAAGCATGCAATTTACTTAGTTCGACTGTTACAACTGTTTCCAAAAAGAGATATTTATGTTTTACAAAACTTTTCGTTTATACAAAGGATTTGATATAGAAGCTAAATAAGTTATTTGATTCTTTACAGAAAATGCCTCCCAGAAGAAATACCCGCACCAACACCCAATATACTTTAACCTGTTGCAGTCCGTGGTAGTTTATAAGTAGGGTCACTGCTTATTATTATCTTTATTATTGTTGTAAGTAGGTTATAAATAAGGTGTGTGTGTGTGGACCCCAAACTTCTGACCCGGGTTTGGAGGGCGCCACAGGTTTGCTATCAGAGCTACAGGTTATAAGTCACTGACACAAGCCTAGATTGATGGGAATGGGTAGAGGGTTAGGAATAGACGTAGGAAATAGCAAGATAGAACGTCGAGAGGTTGAGTGCGATGGTATAACAGGTATTAGTATAATTCGTGTTGTGGTTCGAGATTCTTATATTGCGATATGATTTCGGATAGCAGCGATGGCCGACTCTTTCATCCCCGTATCAGCTGATCACTCAGAGCCCTCAGTTGGACGACCATCTTCAGATCCACGTCCTGTTGTTCCACCAGTGTTGGCTATTTTACCTCCACTTGTGTTGCAGCCCGTACCACTGCAGGTTATTCTACCCCCAGGCATCAGACCACCTATCAGAGGACCCCCACCCGCTGATTCAGGTTTTACTGGTCACTCAGTTACAGGTGTACCTTTTCAGTTCTCTTCCTATCATATCCCATATCATCAGTTCGAGGCTTGCCTTATGGAGCAGTGATTCCTATGGGGTCAGATTCAGGAGCTATTACATATTATGCGTACCAGAGAGGTTGGGAGTGGTGAGAGGCGACTCAGAGAGAGACTCCAGGTATTTCGGAGAGCAGCTGCTGTGAGGATTGTTGAGGCTACTCATGAGGATATCACCCCTGATTTTCTTGTGGAATGGGCTAAGTGGGTTCTGGAGGAGCTTGAGGAGATTGGAAGACCAGACTTGCCCTGAGCTAGATCTAGAGATGGAGATGTTGATCAGTGCTGTTGTGGTTATTTAGTAAGTACAATAGTGTGTAGTATGTATCAGTAGACTTTTGGGTTGTATTTATAGACTAGATCTACTGGCTAGGAGTAGGTTTGTTATACCTTTTGCTTTTACTTCCGAAGCGTCTTTACGCTTGTATTACCTAAAACTTTTGATCTATATATATCAGTACCTTTTCCTTTCCAGCATTGTCATTTACTTTATTGCACCTGTTTTACTTTACTTTATTTATTGCACCAGTTTTACCCTTGTGATACCATATACCCTGTCCCCTTAACTGTTTATATTCTGTAAGGAAGCATGCAATTTACTTAGTTCGACTGTTACAACTGTTTTCAAAAAGAGATATTTATGTTTTACAAAACTTTTCGTTTATGCAAAGGATTTGATATAGAAGCTAAATAAGTTGTTTGATTCTTTACAGAAAATGCCTCCCAGAAGAAAATGCCTCCCAGAAGAAATACCCGCACCAATTTAACTTTTGGCTGATACATGACTAAATTATGTTACTAAATTATTTCAGAGTAAGCTATTGGTGGGTTGAAGCAATTCAAGAAGTAACTGAATGTGCACATTGATACTAATATCAAGTCATTTAATGTTTCTCCTCTCATCAGGGGCAAGGGGCTTGTAATTTATGTCAGGGAAAGGCAAGGTAATGTGCAATGACTTATTTATGTTTGTAAATTTATAATTTTTTTTATCATGAATTACTACTTGTTTGTTTGTAAAGAGGTAGTTAAAAATATTAATAATAGGGTCACTTTTTTTATTTTCCCTGAGTCATAAAATATTTTAGTCCTTGTACACACGTGAAACTAGCGATATTAAATTAGCAAGTGAAAACTTAGTGAAAATTTATATGTTTTTAAATTATATTAAAAGCTCATCCCTCCTTGGGAGCCTGCAAAAGCACGTGTTTCTTATGTTTACAAGTAATTATCAACTGCTGGAACAGACTTCTGGAACAATTCTTTGCAAATGTTAGAATGTTAATCAAACATACATACATTGATACATACACCATTAATCAATATCTAATGTGTATATCATACTAGCCTATAACCCGTGCGATGCACGAATTGCTTTTAACATTCGATAGTGATAGGGATAAATAAGTCCTGATTTTATAATTAATGGGCTGATAGGCCCAATAAGAAGATGTATGATATTCAGACCAGAAAGGTTAAGCCTGATGGACCAGATCAGGTCTGATGGAATAAAAGAGGCCCAAAAGCCCTGATTATTAATTAATTTCGTAATTAATTAATAAGGGAAAAATCAGCTATTGAGAAGAGTCCTGATAAGGATATAAATCCTTATAGATTAGCCTCAAGGGGACCTAAAAGGATAAGGAATCAGTTTCCTACTATCTAGGACTCCAAAGTCCATTCTAATTATGAGACTTGCCCACCAGGTCTCCTATACCAAGTCCAATTCAAGGACTCCCAACATCTATATAAGGGGTCTCACCCCACAAATCAGAACTACGTTTTTTGACTTGATCCTTGGCAATCAGCAAGGTACGTAGGCATCTTGTTAAGGCAGATTGAGTCACGAAACACAAGAGCAGTCAAATCGAGCCTCGAAGCTCACGTTCCTTAGTATTAAATACAGCAATTATATATATTCGTTTTTAATCCATAACATTTGGCGCCGTCTGTGGGACAGCACAACAACAACCATGGCGAGAACACGGAGAACAATTAGAGCTCTGGAGGAAGGAACACCATCAGGGACAACTCAGGTGATTTCGTCAACCGTGGAGATTCCTCCCCACTCAACTTATGTATCTGCTCAAGGGGAAGCCCAGACAGGGGCAACTCAACCTCAGCCACAAGGGACAACTCCCCCAACTATTCAAGGTACAAATCCTCAAGTTCAACAAGTACATATACCTGTGAATTCTCGACCCGTCGGGTATGAATATTCAACTATTGTTACTACTAACCCCCCTTATGGGATGCCCCTTCACCCTGAGGTTAGAGGAAGCGGATATGTTGGGCGAAGCGAAGCACGAGGGCAGTCGCCCCCCTATATACGAGGTTTGGGTCCTATCCCTGAGGATCGGGAATTTTCTGGTCCTTACACTGAGAGAGACTCTGAATCTTCGGATGATGAAGTGGCCCCGAGAAGGAGGCGTCCTGGCAAAGAGCCAATGGCTGATGGAAGGCAACGCCCTCAAAGCACCCCAGGGGCGAATCCCCAAGAAGTGCAGGAAAGGATTAGGGCTCATGAGGCCGAGATCCAAAGGCTGAGGCGTGATTTGGAGGCTCACCAGGTCGCCAGACCCCAGATACCTCCCAGGGGGAGAAATCCTCCTCCTGTCATAGACCTGGATGGTCCGGTGCGAAGAAGAGTTGTTGCCCCAAAAACTGATCCAAGCAATCTACTTCCCCTTGGAGATCCTGATGATCCAACTCCGCCCTTCACAGAAGAAATAATGAATGCCCATATCTCAAGAAAGTTCAAGATGCCCACTATCAAAGCCTATGATGGCACGGGAGACCCCGCAAATCATGTTAGGACATTCTCTAATGCACTGCTGCTGCAACCCGTGAATGATGCTATAAAGTGTCGGGCCTTCCCTCAAACCCTGTCGGGTATGGCTCAAAGATGGTACAGTCGCTTGCCCCCAAACTCTATTGGATCGTTCAGGGAGTTAAGTCAGGCTTTTATTAAGCAGTTCATCAGTGGGAGAGTCCATGAGAAAAGTTCAGCATCTCTCATGAGTATTGTGCAAGGAGCAAAGGAAACTTTGAGAGACTACCTAAATCGTTTTACAAAGGAGGCTTTAAAAGTCCCAGACCTTGATGATAAGGTAGCCATGATAGCACTGCAACAAGGAACTAGGGATGAGTTTTTTAAGATGTCCTTGGCCAAACGTCCCCCTGAAAATATGTTGCAGCTCCAGGAGAGGGCAGGGAAGTATATCAAAGTTGAAGAAAGCATGAAGAAGACCGCAGTAAGTAATGAGCCCACTGGAGGCAAGAAGCGAAAAACTGATCTGGAGTATATCGCTAAGGACAAGTATCCTAGAACCGAACAAAATCCTGATTCAACCCCCAAGAAGGGAGGACCTGGGCAAAAGTTCACTGAATACGCTAAGCTGAATGCTCCTAGAAGTCAGATTTTGATGGAGATTGAGAAAGACAGAGATATTCGCTGGCCTAAGCCCTTGAAGGATGATCCCACCAAGCTAGATAAGAGCAAGTACTGCAGGTTTCACAAAGATGTTGGCCATGACACCGATGAGTGTAGGCAATTGAAGGACGAAATTGAGTTCCTCATTCGAAAAGGAAGATTGAACAAATACACTGGAGAAGGAGGGGACAGGAATAATAGTGGAAGGAGGAACTTTGAAGATCGTAGGAGGGACCAAGACGATCAGGGGCGAAATCCCTAGCCTAGAGGACCAGTTATAAATGCCATTTATGGAGGGCCGAGACCTCGAGGGCATGTGATAAACACGATCTTCGGAGGTCCAACTGCTGCTGAATTGTCCAAAAATTCCAGAAAGGCATATACTAGAGAGGTTATGCATATTGTAGGAGAAGCCCCGAAAAGGGCCAGGACAGAAGTAACATTGGCTTTTGATGATTCTGACTTAGAGGGAGTCAAGTTTTCTCATGACGACCCGCTGGTCATAACACCGATAATAGGAAACAGCCCGGTCAAGAGGGTCCTTGTTGATAATGGTGCTTCTGTGGATATCTTGCTCCATGACGCTTTTCTAAGGATGGGGTATAACGATTCCCAGTTAACACCAACCGACATGCCGATATATGGATTTGCTGGAGTAGAGTGTCCTGTAGAAGGGATAATCAAGTTACCAACCACCATAGGTATGGAGCCAAGGCAAGCAACGCAAATGCTGGATTTCATGGTGGTAAAGGCTAGTTCAACTTATAATGCTATCATGGGGAGAACAGGGATACATGCCTTCAAGGCAGTCCCCTCTTCCTACCATTCAGTCATGAAGTTTCCCACCCGAAATGGGATTGGAGAAGAGAGAGGAGATCAAAAAATGGCTAGAAGCTGTTATGTGGCCTCTTTGAGGGCAGATGGAGTCGGGGGGCAGGTTCTTCCTATTGAAGATATGGATGTTCGAGGAAATGATGAGAATAGAGGAAGGCCGGCAGAGGAATTGGTTTCGGTTCCTTTAGACCCCGAGAATCCTGAGAGGATGACTTTCATTGGAGCCACATTAGAGGAGCCCCTTAGAGGGAAGTTGGTGAAATTTTTGCAAGAAAATAGTGATGTGTTTGCATGGTCAGCAGCTGATATGCCAGGCATAGACCCGGAGTTAATTACTCACAAGCTAAACGTGGATCCAAGCCGGAAGACAGTGAAACAAAAGAAAAGAAATTTTGCCCCGGAAAGACAAGAGGCTATAAAACAGGAAGTAGAAAAGCTCTTAGAGGCTGGTTTCATTGAGGAGATCCAATTTCCGGAGTGGTTAGCCAACCCTGTAATGGTGAAGAAGGCTAATGGAAAGTGGAGGATGTGTATAGACTTCACTGATCTAAATGATGCATGCCCCAAAGACTGTTTTCCGCTGCCTAGGATTGATACTTTGATTGATGCCACTGCTGGACATGAGATGCTGAGTTTCATGGATGGATTTAGCGGATACAACCAGATCAAAATGCATAAGGATGACATCCTAAAGGTATCATTTATCACTGACTTTGGTGTTTATTGTTATCTTGTTATGGCGTTTGGTCTCAAGAATGCAGGAGCCACCTATCAAAGGCTGGTAAACAAAATTTTTAAGGATCTCATTGTCAAGACTATGGAAGTCTATGTTGATGACATGTTAGTCAAGAGTCTAGTAAAGACTGATCACATAACCCATTTGAGGGAAGCTTTTGAGGTCCTGAGGTACCACAAGATGATGTTGAATCCTACGAAGTGTGCTTTCGGAGTAGGATCCGGAAAATTCTTGGGATTGATGGTCTCAAAGAGGGGAATTGAGGCTAACCCCGATAAAATAAAGGCAATCCTGGACATGGAACCCCCAAAAACTGTCAAGGATGTTCAGAAGCTCACAGGAAGGGTTGCTGCGCTAGGACGATTCATCTCCAAGTCAGGAGACAAGTGCTTGTCATTCTTCAAGTCACTAAAGAACATCAAAGACTTTGTATGGAGTGAGGAAAATCAGAAGGCATTTGAAGAGTTAAAGAAGTATATGGGCCAGGCCCCGTTGTTGGCCAAGCCAGTTCTGAATGAAGTTTTATTCTTGTACTTGGCTGTTTCAGAGAGCGCCTTGAGCGCGGTGTTGGTTAAGGAGGAACTGAAAGTCCAGAAACCCGTATACTATGTCAGCAAAATTTTGCATGGTGCTAAGTTGAATTATTCAACTATTGAGAAATTCGCTCTAGCCTTGGTAATGGCTTCGAGAAAACTGCGTCCTTATTTTCAGGCTCACCAGATTGAGGTGCTAACGAATCAGCCCCTGAGGAATATCATTCACAGTCCCAAGGCAAGTGGGAGATTGATTAAGTGGGCAATAGAGCTGGGAGAGTTCGATCTCAAGTATAAGCCACGTACGGCGATAAAAGCCCAGGCACTAGCTGACTTCGTGGTGGAATGTACCATACCCAACCAAGAAGTCGGGGGGCAGGAAGACACCATACCTCAAGACAAGGGAGTTGATAATGAAAGCAAAGAGAAGGATGGTAAAGAGTATTGGGTTCTCTATTTTGATGGAGCATCAAAAACAAACTCCAGTGGAGCAGGATTGGTTTTGCAAAGCCCTGATGGGTTCTTAATTGAGTATGCTATGAAGCTAGACTTCCCAACCACAAATAATGAGGCAGAATATGAAGCCCTGATAGCTGGCCTTGGTCTAGCTGGGACACTTAGAGTCAAAAATTTAAAGGTCCGTGGAGACTCGAAGCTGATCATATCCCAGGTAAAGGGAGAATTTGAGGCAAGGGATGATACGATGGCTAAGTATGTCCGCCTAGTAAGAGCTGTGATGACCCAATTTAATGAATGTCATGTTGAACACATTCCAAGGGAAGAAAATATTAAGGCAGATGCGCTATCGAAGTTTGCTTCATCTGAGATAGAAGAAAGTTCAGGAAGTGTATACTTCCGTGTTTTAAAGACGCGAAGCATAGATGTTAAGCTTGTGGCTCCCATAGGCCTGGGGACGTCATGGATCGATCCTATTAAGGCTCACATTCAAACTGGATGGTTGCCAAGTGATGCAACTGAAGCACGAAAGTTAACTGTTCGAGCACTAAGGTACTCTTTGATAGATGGGATTCTGTATAAAAGATCTTTCGTGGTTCCTTACTTAAGGTGTCTCAGGCCCGATGAGGCACGCTTGGCTCTTGAGGAAGTGCATGAAGGTATTTGTGGACAACACTTGGGGGGCAGGGCCTTAGCTCATAAGATAACCCGTTTAGGCTTCTATTGGCCAGAAATGATGGCTGATGCCAAAGAATATGTGAAGAAGTGTGATCGCTGTCAGAAGCATGCACCAGTCGTCAGACAACCCCCCGAGATGCTGACCTCTATCAACTCACCTATTCCCTTTGCTATATGGGGGATGGATATTCTAGGGCCTTTCCCTATGGCCACGGCACAAAGGAAGTTTCTGATTGTAGCCATTGATTATTTCACTAAGTGGATTGAAGCCAAGCCCTTAGCCAAAATCACAACTAAGCAAGTTGCACAATTCCTGTGGGAAAACATTATGTGCCGATATGGAATTCCCCGTATCCTCGTCACTGACAAATGGAACACAATTCAACAATGAGGAATTCAAGAAGTATTGCGAAGAAAATGAAATTGAGTTGCGGTTCACCTCTGTGGCTCACCCGCAAGCCAATGGGCAAGCGGAGGTAGCAAATCGGATAATCCTGGATGGACTAAAGAAGAGGATTGAAAAGTCGAGAAATAATTGAGTGGATGAGATACTTCCCATATTATGGGCCTATAGGACTACCTGTAGAGTCACGACAGGTGCAACTCCTTTCATGTTGGCATATGGGGCGGAAACAGTAGTTCCCGTGGAGATATCACATTCCTCTCCAAGGATTCAGGCTTTCGATGAGAAAGAAAATGAGGAAGGGCAGAGATTAGCCCTGGATTTAATCGATGAAGTGCGAGATAAAGCACATGCAAAGATAGTAGAATATCAGAAAAAAGCTTCATTCTACTACAACCTAAGGGTTAAAGAGAGGTTTTTCAAACAAGGTGATCTAGTCTTGAGAAAAACAGAGGCTTCTGGTGTCGGACGGAAAGGAAAGCTTGCCCCAAATTGGGAAGGGCCGTACAGAGTCAAGAGCGTTCAGGATAGAGGAACCTACAAACTGGAAACTATGGATGGTTTTGAAGTCCCGAGGACCTGGCACGCACAAAACCTGAAGGTTTACTACGTGTAAGATAGGCGAAGTACGATTCTCACTTGTCATTGTGACAAGTAGGTTCAAAAGCACCTGGAAGCTTTGCTTGCGTAGGATTTTATATTCCAGTAGAATTTATATTGTCTAGTTATTATTGATTAGGGTCGAACCCATGCTATGTAAGGTTTTGAAAAACCAGACTTCATATTAAAGAGTTTGAAATTATTTCAATCCAAGGATATTTAAGGTTCAAATGCATATTAAACAGAAAGAGACAAGAAAAGCAACATATAAAATATAAGCCCCGAAGGGTAATAAGTTCTGAATACGATTAAGTCAATACAATAAGACAAGCCACGCAGGGCTGAAAAAGCTCTAAGGAGCTGAGGTGCCCTCGGCATCCATATCATCGTCCTCTCCGCTCTCGCTAGATGTCTCCGTCGTCTCGGAGGAGGAGGAAGAGCTGTCGTCCTCAGCAGGTCTGGAAGAAGACTCGGGAGGAGGAAGGAGGGGGTCCTGAGGAACATGGTCCGAGACAACTACTCGGGTACGAAACCTCTGTAGCAAAGCCTCGTCATCAGGGCAGATATAGTCCGCCGGGTTAATATCAGGACAAGCCTCGTTCACGGTCCCAAGGGCCGTGTCCCAACCAGTCCTAAAAAACCCGGGAAAGACTGAATCATCCCTAATCCTCATGGATTGGGTAAACTCCTCCGAGTCCAGATAGTTGTCTATGGCTTTATCCTTCTCCGCCCGAAGTACCACCAGCTCGGCGTTGGACTCTCCGAGTTCTTCCTCCTTGCGCTTGAGCTTCTTTTCCAGGGCAGCATACTTCTTCTGTTGCCTCCTAAGGGCATTGTCGGCCTTATCAGAAGCCCGCTTCCATGACTCGGCTTGCCTCACCGCGCCTTGAAAATAGGCGTTAGACTGAAACAAAGCAATCAACAAAGTATAAGGCGAGAAAACGCTACAAGAATAAAAGATAAGTTCAAAAGAGAGAAGGCATACCGAAGCCAGAGATTGGGCTCCCATAAGCTTAATCCTCTCAAGGTCAGGGGTGGCCACCACGTCGGCGGAATCCCCAGAGAGGCTGAAAGGCGCCTGTGGCAGCAGCAGTAGGGGCAGCAGCAGTGATAGGAGCGCTATGGCCCCCAGCACCTTCAGTTGAAGCCTCCCCTATAGGCTCTTTCTGCTTCTTCAAAAAGCTAGGCTCCGTGGCCTTTCCCCGGGTGTCTAGGCCTGCGAGCCGAGCTTTCTTCATCCTAGCTGTCTCCTCAACCAAAGGAACATTGTCCTCGTTAATCTCCTTAGCAGCTGAAACAAAGCAAAGGACAAAATAAGTGAAGTTAATAATGCATGAAATGAAGTAAAATTGAGAAGGGAAGAAAAATACCCTGTTGAGAAACAGAGGATAGTCCCACATGAATCAGGGAAAACTCCTCTAAGAGAGTCCAGCTGGTGGTCGTGCCATCATCCTGAGTAAGCCCATTATAAATAATAGTTTCTTCGGGAGTTAAGTGAATGGATTTGAGGCTACCATCACTAACCTTCCCAAAGGAAGATCGAAAAAGTGTGCCCCAGTCACCATTCTCCCAACGTAACCCGACGAAACTATTCCTCCAATTTTGATTATTATCAGGAATAGAGGCGCTGTTAAAGATATGTTTGCTTTTGGGCCTTTGCTTGACATAGACCCAGCCGCAGATACTGGAAGAACTATTGTAACACTGAAAGACTTTCCTAAAAACAGCTACAGAAAGAGGAAAGCCCTCCCTAAGACAGCAGACCATAAAACATAGAATGTTCCTCCAGGCGTTTGGAGGAAGCTGACACGGGTTGATTTGTAAATCAGCCAAAAGATGAGGAATAAAGGGGTGAAAAGGAAACCTAAGCCCAGCATTAAGGGCATCTGTGTAAATGAAGAGAGTATCGGGTCTCCAGTGGCAAGTACGATCACCACCAGAGACTGGAACTAATCTAAGAGGAGGAAGGACGTTATAGCGAGCATTTAGTTTATTAAAATCTATGTTGTGCCAAGTATTACAATGATTAAAAGAGTCGAGATGTGCAGTGGAGGGATATTCATCCCCCCTAGTGTTAATCATATCAATTAAAGACATATATGAAGAGCGGATCTCGATATCCTTACCTCGTTTTGAAGCCGAGGCTATCTTGGCCGCCCTCTCGGAACTCTTGTCAGCCATTTAGTAAAGACTGGAAAAGAAGGCTGGAAGCTAAGGGAGGAAAGTTGAAAGAGGGGAAAGATTGGAGAGTCTTAGAAATGAATGAAGTAAAGGGTGAAGAGTGTGAGTGAGAGCACACTCCCCCCCCCACCTTTATATAGGAGGAAAAGAAGGAAATTGGGCCTAGAAAAGCCCATTCAGGCCCAAAAAAAGAAGGTTCTGGAAGCATCAGGAAATCCTTGGAAAATTCAAGAAAGAAAACTTGAGTTTTTTTTTGAAGATTCTGGAAGAATCCAGAAACAATCCTAGAGTAATTTGGAGTTTGGGTTTAGAAAACAAAAGCCCAGTTAAGGGCCCAAGTGTTGAAAGAGGCCCAAATGGTTTTAGGGGTGGAAAAGAAGTCCAGCTAAGATAAAAAAATTTTTTTGGCCTGAACCCAAAATGTTGGCCCAAATTAAAAGCCCAGAATTAGAGGCCCAATTGAAAGGCCTGTGAAGCCCAGTAAGAGAATAAGCCCAGTTAAAATGGGCCCAAGTTTTAGCCCAGCATAATGGGCCTAAATCCAAGTATGTACAAAAATTTATATACATGCATATGTTCTTGACCTGTTCGACCAGAAAACACCAAGAAGTCCTGGTCGAATGGCTTGAGCTCGAAATCAAGTCGATCAGGGTAAATAAAGGCCTTAATTCGACCAGGACCAGGATCAATTCGACCAGAAAATACAGAGAAATCCTGATCGAAGCTCCTGAGGTCGAGATCCTGTCGATCAGGGTTGAAAAAGAGGCTTAATTCGACTAGAATTGAGACCCATTCGACCAAGAAACACGAAAGATTCCTGGTCGAAATCATTGAGGTCAAAATTCTGTCGACCTGGGCAGCAAGAGAAGCTTAATTCGGTCAAAAAGCAAGAATCCTGACCGAAAGGGATGAAAATCCTAGTCGAAAAAAATTCCTGGTCGAAAATTGTAAAAAAAAAAAAGAGGAAAGAAGGAAAAATCCTGGCCGAAATTCGACCAGGACTCCTGACCGAAAGCATCCTCCTCGAAAATCCTTCGACCAAGGCACAGTAGGGGCTAATTCGACCAGGATCTCGGTCGAATGGATTCCTGGTCGAAAATTGTATAAAAAAAAAAGGAAGAAAAAAGGAAGAAAAAAAAGGAAGAAAAAATCCTGGAAAATTACAAAAAAATAAGGAAATTCCTAAAAATAATTTCTGAAAAATGTTAATATTTTCAGAAATAAGGAATAAATCCAGAAAATTAAAGGATAAATCCCAGAAATTAGGGAAAAAAATCCAGAAATTAAGGATAAATCCCAAAAATTAAGGGAAAATCCAGAAAATTAGGGAAAAATCCAGAAATTAAGGATAAATCCCAGAAAATTAGGGAAAAATCCAGAAATTAAGGATAAATCCCAGAAAATTAAGGATAAAATCCAGAAATTAGGGAAAAATCCCAGAAAATTAGGGAAAAATCCCAGAAAATTAGGATAAATCCCAGAAATTAAGGGAAAAATCCAGAAATTAGGGAAAATCCCAGAAAATTAGGGAAAAATTCCTGGAAATTAAGATAATTTCTGAATAAAAGGAAGATTCATTGTAAATGTGTAGGTCGCTCCACACTTTACGCAAAAACGAAACCCTGAAAGGGAACAAATAGATTTAACTTCTGCGAAACCTAATCAATGTTTCCCAAAAGTTGGGGGGCAAATGATAGGGATAAATAAGTCCTGATTTTATAATTAATGGGCTGATAGGCCCAATAAGAAGATGTATGATATTCATACCAGAAAGGTTAAGCCTGATGGACCAGATCAGGTCTGATGGAATAAAAGAGGCCCAAAAGCCCTGATTATTAATTAATTTCATAACTAATTAATAAGGGAAAAATCAGCTATTGAGAAGAGTCCTGATAAGGATATAAATCCTTATAGATTAGCCTCAAGGGGACCTAAAAGGATAAGGAATCAGTTTCCTACTATCTAGGACTCCAAAGTTCATTCTAATTATGAGACTTGCTCACCAGGTCTCCTATACCAAGTCCAATTCAAGGACTCCCAACATCTATATAAGGGGTCTCACCCCACAAATCAGAACTACGTTTTTTGACTTGATCCTTGGCAATCAGCAAGGTACGTAGGCATCTTGTTAAGGCAGATTGAGTCACGAAACACAAGAGCAGTCAAATCGAGCCTCGAAGCTCACGTTCCTTAGTATTAAATACAGCAATTATATATATTAGTTTTTAATCCATAACAGATAGTTTTTAATAATATATTTTATAATATAATTTTCAATAGTTGAAAAATAAATTGAAGAATATAATAAGTTATAACAATATATGTTTTATAATAATTTGAGACTTGACTGAAAATAAATAATATAATATAATATGTTTTTCACAGGACCCGAGCCCTAAACCTGTAGAAATTGTTAAAATAAAGAATATAAAAGTTTAAATATAATAAGCTGTTGACGGGGTTCGAACCCTGAATTCATGAGAGCAGTTTAAATATTAATATAATAATATTTTATTATAGAAATTTTTAAAATAAATAATATAAAAGTTTAAGTATAATAAGCTGTTGACGGGGTTCGAACCCTGAATCCATGAGAGCAGTTTAAATATTAATATAATAATATTTTATTATTGCATCCAACGGTTCTCATCTTTCTGACTTTAGATCTGACAGTTGTTATTTGTCGTACCAAATAACTGTACTGAGCAAATGACTACCAAATAGAGGGTGTTCTGCTTATAATAGTATAATATAGATATATGAAAATTAAATTATACCAAGAATTAGAAGATATGATGAAACTAAACCAACTTAATTAAGTTGAAGTTGTTGTCCATAGAACATTGAAAATCATGATGAGATAAAGAAACTCTACCAAAACCCACATGACCAAGTTGCTCATACAATTTTTTTATTTTCCCTGAGACATAAAATCTTTTAGTCCTGGTACAAAAGTGAAACTAGCGATATTACATTACCAAGTGACAACTTAGTGAAAATTTATATTAAAATCAATAATTACATAAGATGTACAATGCAGAAGCACACGTTTCAATTGTAAATAAAATACCTTAGTTGTAAAATCCTTGCAGGATTTTTTAGATATTAAGAATAAGGACTTGTTAGCTTTAAAAATCTTGCATTTTAAGGTAATTTTTATTGTAAAAATTGAACTTGGAAATAGCTTCAGCAGGACAATAATCTGTTGGCTAATTTAAAAATTACATTACCATGATCTACCCGCAGCTGTCTTTCTTAAGCTTACATACTACTATTCTAATTTACGCACTAATATTCTGCATCAGTTTTTTCGGAGATTGGATATCTTATTTTAATTTGGTTTCATTTTATCATGTCGTTTTTACCTCAATAATCAGTTTTTTCCGATATTGGATATCTTATTGTCTTTGTTATGTTTTCCACTTGTTTTTGTTAATATCTTGATTATGTTTTGTACTTAAATATCAAATATCATTTTTAATAGGTAAACTTAAATATCCTCGAGCAATAAAAGTGCAAGTGATGGAAAATTTCAGCTTGATCGGGTGTGCTCCAGATTTTTTTGATACTTTAGCTCAAGAATTTCTCATTTAGCCGTAGCAGTTGCAGTTATATGTTTTATTGTATGATCATTTGTATACTTTAGGTTTATTATGAATTGTATAAATCTATGAAGAAGATTTGACTTATACGTGGTGATCTAGCTATTTAAGTTTGTTGGAAGTTATTGATACTTGAAATTTATTTTGATTATACATTGTAATTGAGTTTCTTAGTCTAGTTTTTCTTAGAATTGGATCACCATTATTTATTTTTATTATATTTTTGAATTTATTCTTTAAAAATATTACAGGTAAAAAAATGGTGCATAAATAATTGAATTATGAATTTTAAAAATATATGCAACTTGGATAGCGTTTATAAAAATGTTGTATAAGCATGTATCTACTTGGAAAACGTTTACTTAGATAGCACTTCTAAAAGTGCTATGTAAGTATTAAACTTGTATAACATATAAAAAAGTGTAAGTAAGTGAAATAAACTTGCATAGCACTGCCTGACTTATATAACACTTAAAAGTGCGCAAGTTCAAAAATAAATGATATGCAAGTTAAAACCGTAGTAGGGCATATATCAAGCAATGCAAGAAAATAATTTTGTCATTATGTCTGCCTGATGGAGAGTAAAAAAGAGTGATCCAAACGGAAATGCTTGTTTATGAGAGTGTAAAAAACTCCAAATTAATTAAACATCGCTAAAAAGAAAGTAGAATAAATAGTTGTTTTACAAATGGGGCAACTTAGCAAACCCCCTATATAGAGCATAAAATGGTCACTACGTTTCCTAAATTCTTTGTATAGAATTCCTCAAGTACAAATTAAACATCAAAAATGTTTATACTTATTATGATTTTTTGGCTTTACAGGGAACGGCCCTACTAACACTAACAAAAAATTTAATAATTTTCTCCAAAACCTCAGTCCATCTAACCATCTAATAAAATAAAGTGAACCGTCTGTTTTCCAAACTAGAGTGAATTCATTCTAGCTAGTTAACACTTTACACATTTGTAATAAATTTATTAGTTAACTAGCATAATAACCCGTGCGAGGCACGGGTCATTTTCTAGAGTTTTTTATGTATCATGCAATTATAATTATTTTTAGAGCAACTATAACAATATCCTTATATAGGCTCTTCAGTCAAATTTTGAAGAAATGAAGATAAAATTTATCTCCAACAAGCTCAAGGTCCCCCTCTATAACATTAGGAGTTTCTTTAGGAGTGAATATCCCCTCAACTATTATTATATTATATTTTTTTTACCCGTTATTTTATATTTAATGAATGAATATAAACATGGTAGTAAGTGTATGTTTAAAACGAAACGATTAAACTTAATCAGTATAATGCCGTTAGTATATTTACAAATAAAAAGCTAAAAATTAACATATATGTTGAATACAGAGTTGATCAAAATTTTAAATTTTATTTAAATAAATTATATGTACGGCTCTATATTATTACTGAGTTCACTACTAACTTAAAATTAACTTACTCAATTTTAAAAGATAAAAAATGCATAATTAAAGTCAGAATAACTTGCAATCATAATATACAACAATGTAAAATTTACATTATTGTTAATATTAAAGTTGATTTTAATGAAAAATATTAGTTTTTGAAATTCAACGTATGTATGTATGGGAAAATGTTAGTTTTTTATTTACACTACTGTTAACAAAGTAAAATTAAATTATATGTATGTGTGTGTGTTAGCATGTAAATTATTGTATGTTACATCTCTTAGTAAATTATGATGGTTTCAATTATTTATATGCTAAATATCTGATTTATGTACATGTATAATCATTATTAACATCTAGTGAGACAATTGATTACTTACATATCATGCATTTATAATTATTCAAAAATTAAAATTATATAATAAATAAATTGCTATAATTTATATATGGTATTCACATTATCACTGACAAACAATCCATATCTATTTTTTACGCAACCGGATATCAATCATGGTTGTAACATAAAAAGAATTATATATTTTTAAGACTTATTATTGATATTCATGATTTTTTTAAGAATTCGAAAGAAATATTGTATTTATATCGTTATTTAAACCGTTTTTAAGTTTCTTTCATTACGACTCTAATATTTTTTCATATAATAATTTGATAACATTTTATACTATTATCCTAAAATTAAAAAAATTCAGTTCGATAAAGTTTTATAAATATCAGTTGAATTGGTTGATTCTTTCAAATTATTGAACAATATATATTTTTTCCTTAAATAATATAAAATGCATTGAATCAAATGCTACAATATAATATAGATATAACTTTTATTTGAATAATTCAAAATTTTAAAATAATTTAAAATATTTGTACAATATTATCTTGATCAATGAATATTGCTGATCTAAAAGAATTCTTTTTAAAAAGCTAGTTTTTTTAAAATGAAAAATTAAAAATAAATCGATTTAATATATCATCGTAGTTTTAACAAATCTCGTGAGATCTCATTTCAAATTTCAAATATTCTTAAAATCGGGGCAAATCCTAAAAATAATAATGCCTTACCAGTGAAGTTAGTAATTTTAATATAAATAATCAGTTGACTTGATCATATAAAGACCTCAAACACATTAATGTATATTAACATAAGATATTAAAAAAATTCACGTTATTGGAAAGATATTCTCGCCGACCTTGTAATTTAAATTTACTAAACGTAGAATGTGACGATGTTTTTCGGCCGGGTCATGTAGTCAAATTTCGAGTATTTTTTGAATAATGGGCCAAGTTCTAAAATGCATTGACTCATTATAATTCGAACTTATCTAAATATGTAATACCAATATAGATTATTTATATATAAGCGATTCTATTTTCAATATTTTTTTAAAAATTATATATGTACATTTTAATTACCTTTTATAATAAAAAAATATGTTAAAAATATATGAGATATATTTTCAAACTAAAAAATGATTAATGAATAGGATAATAATTCATTTATGTACTATGCCTAATTTTATATCTGGAATTTAATTCTTTAAAATTAATTGTACAAATATTCAACTAGGTATCCTTTTTTTGTGAAATTCAAGTAAGTATTTTTAAATTTAAATAAAATATTTATTTAGCACAGTTACATATTATGTTTATGATAAAAAATATATGTGACAATATGGTGTAGTGTTAAGAGGTTGTATAATTGAATGAAATAACTTGAGTTCGATTCCCACAAACCACATCTTTTATAATTTAGTTTTTTCAGTGAGACTTTTTAATCTCATGAAATTATACCCTTATTCTCATATTATATATAGAAGAGATTACACATGCCATGATCACGTAAATATATGGGAATAGAAATCTTGATGTCATCATGAAATATGAGTTAAGAAAAGTAGAAAATGTTTTAATCATGAAAAAAAATTCATCCGTATGTGTAACTTCACATTTTAACGATGAACTTTTCAATATATGTGATATGTAGCAAGCTAGGGAGAGTCCCACCGAGCGGGCACTCATTTTAAAAATTTTATTATAATATATATTAGCTTAAATTCCGTGCGAAGCACGGGTTCTTATTAATATTTAAAATATATATATATATATATATATATATATATATATATATAGAAATCGCGCGGTGCGGTGTCTTTTGTGGTTTGGGACTTTGCTCTCGTGGTTCAAACCGCACTGCACCGCACCGCATATTATTATAATATATATATATGTATAATATTATTGTACCTTTATAATAAATAAATAATTAAAATATTATAATCCCTTTATAACATAAATAAATATATATAATAAGTATATATGTAGTAACGTTGTAGGTTATAGTGGATGGTTGAATGCTACCGTTTATTATTTTTTTGTGAATGACTAAGATAATTTGAAATTTTATTTGATCTGTGCCAAAAAAATAGAAATTATAGTTCATGATCCAGATTTACTAAAATTATATTTTGAAGTAATACTATCAAATTGGAACTTATTTATTAATTCATTTATTGATGCATTGAAAATTGTAAACCGCCATATTTAAATTTATTATTTTCATAAAGAATTTAAACCGCTTAAACCGCACCACACCGCACCGTACCACACCGCAATTTCGTGGTGTGGTTAGCGCGGTTTAAGGCTTACACGGTGTGGTTACGGTTTGAGAATTTGGACAAACTACACCCACGGTTTGGTTTGCAGTTTTTGTCCAAACCGCACCACACCGCATCGCGAACACCCCTAGTCTCTCCTTAGTGAGAGTTTTGGTATTTCTCTCCTTTATTTGTGAGAGTATGATTTTTGATTTAATGATAAAAGTTTCGATGGGATTGCAATTATGATCGATAGCTCAAACGAGATTAGTTCCAACTGGATGTGATGAAGCAGTACATGTAAATATATCATATTCAACAAATGGCGTAATTGTTTGTCCAAAATAGATGGATTGATCAGCTATTATTTCTGTTTTATGTTTGGTCGACGCAACTATCTTTGTAGATGTCATATGACTTTTCTTTATTTAATTAATTTCTTACTCAAAAAAAAGGATACATATTATATTTACAATATTTTAAAAGATATTTTGAACCTCTCTATTTTATAAAATTGAATAGATACTCTATAATACCTTAAAAAGTTTCAAAATTATTTCCTTTTTAAATAATGATACCTTGTTTATTTATAAATACGTAACTATCTCCTTTATAACTTAAAATATTTATCATACTTTAAATATGTTAACATATATTTTAATTATGAATATTTTCAATTTTATTACATGTATGATAATATATGTAAATTATGTTATACTTGGAATGCATTTATTGGATTTCATCAATGTAAATTACTTAAAAAAAATTCAAATATCCTACCTACCAATAGTATATCTCACAAAATCTCCTGAGATTTATCAGAGACCAAGGTGATTTATTAGAGTAGGTAATCTGGCCCTGTATTGAAATTTCAGTATCTTACTTTTTATTAATAAAATAAATTAATTCGTAAAATATTAGAGTTGGCTATCAAAGAAGTAGAGTCTGTGTTTCTTTCTATTATGGGAATGGCAACTGCTAAGGCGAAGTTTACGAAACCACTTCTCTTCCAATCAAAACTCCTTTGTTTTTCTGTATTCTATCTCTTCACATCTCTGTTTTTAGCTCTTTATGTAAATCTCTCTTCCACCAATTGCATTTTAAGATCATCTCCTTTTGATCCAATTCAATCTCCTCTCTTTACTTACCCTTCTTCTTATGGACAACACAAACATGCCCTTCCCACTCTTCACTCCTCTTGCAGTTCCCCTGTTTTCTTCTCCGGTAAACATGAATATATTTAGGCTCGCGCTCAGGTGAGAACATTCTCGGACTCACGTATGATTCAACAATTTTTAATTTTTTTTTTATTGCATTACAATGCATAGAAGAAGTGAAGAACATGTGCAAATCAATTATTCTCAATTGTCACACGTTAAAACAGTTCTCATCAGAGCGCGGCCTTTAATGTATATATACAAAAGATCTCTTTGTTTTAAATGTTTTTCCTTTCATTTACGATATTCTATTTATTGTCAGATTATTGGATGGTTTTGCAAGAGATTCAAGAATTTTTAAAAAATTCTACCTCATTGGGATCAAAGGCTGTGAAATATATGAAGAAAAATGCCGATAGTTTTGGGGGAAATTTTAGTGCTAGGAAGAGATATTCTGATTTTGATTATGAAAATAAGGATGTCAATATTCCATGTGGATTCTTTAAGAAATTTCCGGTCAGTTTGTCAGGTTAGTTCTGCGGTTCTTATTCTTTCCTTTTCTTGTTTTCTATGTTTGCTATTAGATGCTTAGATTTTTTGTTGGATTTTACTTTTTGCATAAGAATATGTTGTTGATGAAACATATGAAAGCTGTATTGGCAATCCCTAGGAACACAGGCATTATACAGAGAAAACATTTTCCCAAAAAACAAAACTTTCTGAACAAAAACCTGAGCTTAATTTCAGAACAAAAAATATATTCATAATTACTTTTTCTTAACCTTCAGCTTGAAACTATGTATTTACCATAACTTTTCAGATTTTGAAACGACTTTTCGTTTTTCTGTGGTTTAATAATGTTTTCAGATAGGATTGCCATGCAAGCCTGCGATGGAGTAGTGGTGGTCTCAGCTATATTCAATGATCATGACAAAATCCGGCAGCCTAGAGGACTCGGATCAAAAACCCTTGACAGTGTTTGTTTCTTCATGTTTATAGACGATGCAACTCTTAACGGACTGTATTATCACAAAATGGTGTCTAGACTAACAAAAAACCATAAAATTGGGGCATGGAGGATAGTAAAAGTATCTAGTGAACATTTATATGAAAATGCAGCTATGAATGGGGTGATACCTAAGTACTTAGTTCATCGACTTTTCACAAACTCAAAATTTAGCATTTGGGTGGATGCAAAAATGCAGCTAGTAGTTGATCCATTGTTGTTGATTCATACTCTGATTATCAAGGCAGACGCGGATATGGCTATGTCTAGACATCCATTTTTTGTCCATACGATGGAGGAAGCTATGGCTACTGCTAGGTGGAAGAAATGGGGGAACATTAATAGCTTGAGGATGCAAATGGAATCGTATTGTGAGAATGGATTGGAACCCTGGTCTTCAAAGAAACTACCATACCCTTCAGGTATTTTATTCATAAAGTTTAAACTATTAGCCCATGTCTTAAAAAGTTGATTATATTGTGTGTAAACTTTAAGGTTAGTAGATCAAGTGGATTAGTGGATATAAATATGTTGCTACAATCTTCAAGGCTAATGAATTATGGAGTACTAGTATGTCACAACTTATAAACATAAATGTTGTAACCAGCAAACAAAACTCACGCAAAAAAATGATAGGGAAGATTCGTTCAGTGCCATGATTAGTTCTACATACAAGTACACACTGAAATAGCACACCAAGTATGAGTTTCCATACCCTTTGTACGAACTCTATATAGTGCATTGATGATTGATGACTTGTGTGGCCTGACTTGTCCTAATCATTACAGTTTCCATGTGATTTTCGTTTTGTACAGATGTGCCGGATAGTGCAATAATCTTGAGGAGGCATGGAGTTGCTAGCAACCTATTTTCATGTCTTTTATTCAATGAATTGGAGGCTTTCAATCCAAGAGACCAACTGCCTTTCGCATATGTGAGGGATTTTATGAAGCCGAAGTTGAAGCTCAACATGTTCGATGTTGAAGTGTTTGAGCAAGTGGCATCTGAGTACAGGCACAACCTTAATAATGTTAAAGTTACTGGTGCTCGATTTAGAGATAAATTAAATAGTAATACAGCCCTTTCCAACATGTTTAGCAGTAACGGTAGTTTCAGTAAGTGCCATGGATATCTTTCAAAAATGTGGGGTGAACTGCATGACTGAATTTCTTAAGTAATTTTTTTTGTTCATGTAAAATGCTATAGTTGATATCGGAATAGATTAATTCACTATGTGGTGTAATGATACTTTCACAAAGAAAAAAATTATAGAGATCGCAAACTAGATAGTCCCGTGAGTTTGTTTATAGCTAGAACATTCATGTGTTTTGATTACTGGCCCTGTGTTGGTTGTAAACTTACTGCGAGGGATTCATGATCAAACCGGCAGGTCTGAAGTGTTAATGCTGCATAATTCACACTAGTTTGGATTGTGCCTCAGAAATTCAGAACTCGAGCATTGTTTTCATTTTTGACTAACATGTAGTTTGAATGAAATTACCATACCTTTCAAAAACAAATAATCCATATCTACCTGATCACTGAATTGCCTTGATCCATTTCGTTTCGGATGTTAACTGATTACATGTTTAGCAGTAACGGTAGTTTCAATAAGTGCCATGGATATCTTTTAAAGATGTGGGGTGAATTGCATGACTAAATTTCCTAAGTAATTTCCTTTTTTGTTCATGTATAACGCTATAGTTGATATCGGAATAGATTAATTTAGAGGTTGGTGCAATGATACTTTCAAAAAGAAAAAAATTAGAGGTCGATGATTTGAAACTTGCAAACGAGATGGTCCAGTGAGTTTGTTTATAGGTAGAACATTCATGTGTTTTGATTACTGGCCATGTGTTGGGATTCCAGGCCCTGTGTTGGTTATAAACCTATTTTATATCGTGAAATTCATGACGATTACTGGCCTGTGTTGGTTGTAAACGTATTTTATATGGTGAAATTCGTGATCAAACTGGCAGGTCTCAAGCAGTGTTAATGCTGCATAATTCACACTAGTTTGGATTGTGCCTCAGAAATTCAGAACACATGAATTTTTTCATTTTTGAATAACATGTAGTTTGAATGAACTTACCATGCATTTCAAAAACAAATAATCCATATCTACCTGATCACTGAGTTGCCTGATCCATTTTGTTTGGGATGTTAGATTACATGTTTTTTACTATTAAGTATGAGGTATTGGTGAAAACTATAAAATTAAAATTTTGAAGTCAGGAGATTATTTTTCTTATTGTTCGGTCGACACACTTATCCATTTTGTTATTGTTCGGTCGAAACACTTATCCATTATTTTTATAGTAGAATTTCATTAGTATCAATACTTATCTATTATATTTATACCCTAAAGCTTTATCATATGATTTTCATTGGAGGACAATTTCTGTGGGATGCTTGCCGATGAGGTATTACCGGTCTCTTCTCAGCTTTTAAGTTGATTAACATATATATTTAAATACATTTAATTTTTACTCTGATAACATGGTCGTCTTAGCAAATGACCTCTTGAGTACAGTCTGATAAAAAATTTCAAAAGCACTCAAAACTGAAATATATGAACTCTCTAAACGGGCTAACTAACTATCATGCATGCTAGGTCCCACTTCTTAGGCACTGCAGATGATGTTGAATTTGCAGGGACTAAAATGATGTTAAATTTACAAGTTTAGGTGATGCTAAAACAAATATATCCCTCTCTGCAGCTTTTCCTTCACTGTTGTGCGCTTGGGGAGTGGTCAGAGAGCTGGACAGAACAAGAAGTCAAGAACTTATTAAGGAAGATTTTTCTGTTTTTGGTAGATTAAATCAAAGACCAAAGACATTAAATCAGTGAATCTTCTTTAGTTGCAGCTTTCTAAAATTTGAAAATCGGCATTATTAGGTGAATATAGCTCATTAATCCGATAATAGTTGATTAATCGGTACATTAATCGGAAACAATTTAATTAATTAAATAATAATATACAATTCTATTTAATCTCAATATGATTTCATAAGAATTAAAAAATAATTTCACTTATAATTAGTTCATATTTGAAATTTAAGTGATTTATACATATTTTTTTATAGTTATTTCATATATAATAATTAATACTCACTAGTCAGTACCTATTACAACAAAAATATGTAGTTTTGCTAAAGTGGCTTTAGGATTTTTCCTACAGTTACTTTAGGATCCTTTTTGTATATGAACATAGTTCGTGGAAAACATCAATAGAAAGTATTTTATCTAATTTTATAATTTATATTTAGCAAAAAAAAAGAAATTTATAATTTATCTTAGACAAAATTAATAACAAAAATTTCAAGACTATAATGAATGATAGAATACTCAAAACTTAGAATGTTCACGTTTTACTGTTTAAAATTTGAACATATATTATTTTTGATTATGATTATTACAAATTTAAAAACATATTTCATCAGATAACAATTATTCATACACACACTTATGAAGGTCCATTGACATTTAACGACCAAAGAACTCATGCATATGCTAATGCCTGTGAGTTCTCATTTGTGAAAAGCACAAGTTTCAATTGATCTGCTAGTTAATAAAAGAATAAAATGATCTTTGCTGATGAACTTATATTTGATTTATAGGGTTTTTGGAAAGACACATATACAAAATTAGACACCATTTATGATGAGATATATGAGAGAATTATTGTGTGAATAAAAAAAAAGGAGAGAATTATTGTGTGAATAAGAAGAAGTAGAGATAGTGTCCAAGAATAATCATTTTAAATTTGTCACCAATAATTTCAAGCAACTGCCGCAAACTGTCTTGGTACGAAACTAGGTTTATTTTAATTTTTTCTTTTAAAGCAAATTATAACAACTTACACGTTATTTCCAACAAAGCTGTGAAATCAAACATAAGATTCTAAAGACACAATAAACATTGCTATTTAGCTTCCATGTATATTTATTTGTTTAATGGTATTAAGTAGGAGATAGGATTATAGTACTTTAAATTTTCCAATCTCATGTTTGTTTTATAAAAAATTAGTGAAAGGTTATCCAAGTATTATAATCCTTTAAATTATCTTATCCCATTTTTATTTTGTTGGAGTAGAGGATATGATTATAATCCCATCTAATGCTTGGTGGGAGGAGGTATTGTTTTATACCCTCCTACAAGTCATTTTTTAAAAGATTATAATCCCCCTCATTGTTATCCCATAAGAAACAAACATAGGATTGGAAAATTTAAAGGACCATATTCCAATCCCAAGTAGTATCCCACAAAACAAACATAGCATAAAATTTTAAAGGATTATATTCCAATCCTATACTTAATCCTTTCAAACAAACTTAGGATTGGATTATTTAATCAGTATGACTAATTTTGATAGGATTAGTTATCCCCGAATTATTATCCCGGGATTATAATCCCATGAAACAAACATGGCCTTAGAGTATCTCCAACGGAATGCAACAGCTGTTAGCTAAAATTTTTTGATGACAGTATCATATATATATTATTTCAGTGAAACTGTTGTATTAGTTAGAAGGTTCTTCTTGAGATCATGTCTCATTGTTTTTTAGTCCTAATAATACCATACCCTTCAGGTATTTTATTCATAAAGTTTAAACTATTAGTCCATGTCTTAAAAAGTTGATTATATGCTGTGTGAACTTTAAGGTTAGTAGATGATGTGCTATAATATGTTCCGACAATCTTCAAGGCTAATGAATTATGGAGTACTAGTATGTCACAACTTATAAAACAAATTGTCCTACGTAACCCAGAACAAAACTCTCGCATCAAAATGATAGGGAAGATTCGTTCAGTGTCATGATTAGTTCTACATACAACTACAAACTGAAATAGCGCACCAAGTATGAGTTTTCATACCCTTTGTACGAGCTCTATATAGTGCACTGATGATTGATGACTTGTGTGGCCTGAATTGTCCTAATCATTACATATGTCCATGTTTCCATGTTATTTTTGTTTTGTGCAGATGTGCCTGATAGTGCAATAATCTTGAAGAGGCATGGAGTTGCTAGCAACCTATTTTCATGTCTTCTATTCAATGAATTGGAGGCTTTCAATCCAAGAGACCAACTGCCTTTCGCATATGTGAGGGATTTTATGAAGCCGAAATTGAAGCTCAATATGTTCGATGTTGAAGTGTTTGAGCAAGTGGCATCTGAGTACAGGCACAACCTTAATAATGTTAAAGTTACTGGTGATCGATTTAGTGATAAATTCAATAGTGATACAGCCTTTTCCAACATGTTTAGCAGTAACGGTAGTTTCAGTAAGAGCCATGGATATCTTGTAAAGATGTGGGGTGAATTGCATGACTGAATTTCCTAAGTAATTTTATTTTTTGTTCATGTAAAACGCTATAGTTGATATCGGAATAGATTAATTCAGTGGTTGGTGTAGTGATACTTTCACAAAGAAAAAATTTTAAGAGGTCGATGATTTGAAACTTGCAAACGAGATTGTCCTGTGTGTTTGTTTATAGCTAGAACATTCATGTGTTTTGATTACTGGTCCTGTGTGATTGTTAATTCACACTAGTTTGGATTGTGCCTCAGAAATTCAGAACACATGCATTTTTTTCATTTGTGAATAACATGTAGTTTGAATGAACTTACCATACATTTCAAAAACAAATAAATCATATCTACCTGATCACTGAGTTGCCTTGATCCATTTCGTTTCGGATGTCGGATGTTAAGTGATTACATGTTTTTTACTATTAAGTAACCAGGTATTGGTGAAAACTATAAAATTAAAATTTTGAAATTAGGAGATTCTTTTTCTTATTGTTTGGTTGATACACTTTTCCATTATATTTATGGTAAAATTTCATTAGTATTAAAACTTATCTGCTATTAAGGCTTCTGTCTAGGATATCATATGGTTTTCATATCATATGGTTTTCATTGGACATTTATAAGTTCTGAAGAGTTGGCGTTTGGCGTAACAAGTATAGACATTTAACTTGAGTAGATGTGTAACAGCCCGCACTTCCTGACCATTAATTCTAAACCAAAACTAAAATAAAATACAATTTACTAATACGAAAATCTATTACAAAGGCCGCTATTACAAACGCGCAGCTAAAAGCAGAGTCCAAAAGTCAATCTACTCCAATTCTAAGGTCCTCGAACTCCAATACTAACCAACTCGAGTCTTTTAGACGAAAACTAAAATATTAAAAGAATGAGCGGCGAAGCCCAGTAAGCAACTACCGTTTGACGGCTCAAAATAATATTTTAAATCTTTTTCGAAAACAGAATTTAAACATTCTTGACACATAACACAGATCACACAAAATCATACATATATTCGATAACAAGGTGAATAAAGATGCACATGATATAATCAATAATCATAATCAAACGCATTCTATAATCCACATAATCTAAATTCTTAATCAATCAATAAATCTTAATAACAAATTCTTATCTTTAGTCCCACAGTCCTAAATCACACTTTATGCCACACTTTGCCAGTGACCGCCATCTTATACTTTATGCCACACTTCCCAAGTGACCGGGTTCTAATTCTTATTCGATGGGGGGGCTAGTTCACATCCCTCTTCAAGTGTAACCAAATCTTGACAAGGTATCGATGTGTTCCGGAACGTGCGCAAACTAGTTCTAAGTTCTAAGTATCACATTGTCCAGTGATCGGATTCTAATTCTTATACGTGATTAAGACGGGGGATTTATTTGAATTCGTTTCTTATCAATCACATATTAATTTCATACATACGACAATCAAAACAAATATTTGAGCACATGAATCAAACAATATAAGATACATTACACAATAATACGGTACAATAAAAATTCACTTGCGTAATCAAACAGATAATTCAAGTTTCAAAATATACGGAACAACGAATAATCACTTACAGAACACGTAAGCAACAAATAATACAGAGCAACGAAAGTTACTTGCCTCAATCACGCAAACAAATAATTCACATTAGAATACACAATCAATCCTTAGCAACCCATCAAAAACGAAACATCTAAAATCTCGATCTTCTCCATCACTCCAATTCTGATCAGATCCTTATTGAGCCTTTTTGACCCTTTAAACGACATTTTCTTGGAAAACACAAAGCACGAAAGTTGTAGAGAACAAAAAGATCTTTCCGAAAAGTCCAGAATCACTGAATTCTGACTCATGAAGAATTTACTACGAATTTTACAAGACTGCTGATTTATGAAGAAAAGCCCCTACGAATTTTGATATTAAAAATGAGGAAAACGAATAGGATGTATTTATAACGATACAAAACTCTATATCTTAACCTACAAGTTATCCATATTAGAATCTGATCCAAATTTTAGGACCAATAGTCTAACCCAATTTTGAATCCTAGTCCTTATCTAATTTTAATCTTTTTTATTCTATTATTCTTTTATTAATCGAATTCTAAAAAAATTACGGGATATTACATACTACCCACCTTAAAAAAAATTTGGTCCCCAAATTGACAACAAATCTATACGTCTTCTTTCGCTAATCTCCTATAGGACAAACTTAAACTATGGTCCACAAGATCGAATCCTAGGGAATGTAGTAGTCCCATAACTAACACACTCCGAAGAACAATATGCTCTCATACCAACTGTAATAGCCCGTATTTCCTGATCATTAATTCTAAACCAAAATTAAAATAAAATACAATTTACTAATACAAAAAATCTATTACAAAGGTCACTATTACAAACGCGCAGCTAAAAGCGGAGTCTAAAAGTCAATCTACTCCAATTCTAAGGTCCTCGAACTCCAATACTAACCAACTCGGGTCTTTTAGATGAAACCTGAAATATTAAAAGAATGAGCGGCGAAGCCCAGCAAACAACTACCGTTTGACGACTCAAAATAATATTTTAAATCTTTTTCGAAAACAGAATTTAAACATGCTTGACACATAACACAGATCACACAAAATCACACATATATTCGATAACAAGGTGAATAAAGATGCACACTATATAATCAATAATCATAATCAAACACATTCTATAATCCACATAATCAAAATTCTTAATCAATCAATAAATCTTAATAACAAATTCTTATCTTTAGTCCCACAGTCCTAAATCACATGTTATGCCACACTTTGTCTGTGACCGGCATCTTATACTTTATGCCACACTTTCCAAGTGACCGGGTTCTAATTCTTATCCGATGGGGGGCTAGTTCACGTCCCTCGTCAAGTGCAACCAAAACTTGACAAGGTATCGATGTGTTCCAACATGTTAAAGTCGCATCTGAGTACAGGCACAACCTTAATAATGTTAAAGTTACTGGTGAAAGATTTAGAGATAAATTCAATTGTAATACAACCTTTTCCAACATGTTTAGCAGTAACGGTAGTTTCAATAGGTGTCATGGATATCTTTTAAAGATGTGGGGTGAATTGCATGACTGAATTTGTTAAGTAATTGATATCGGAATAGATTAATTTAATGGTTGGTGTAATGATACTTTCACAAAGAAAAAATTTAAAGAGATCGATGATTTGAAACTTGCAAACGAGATGGTCCCGTGAGTTTGTTTATAGCTAGAACATTCATGGGTTTTGATTACTGGTCCTGTGTTGGTTGTAAACTTACTTTATATCGTGAGATTCATGATCAAACTGGCAGGTCTGAAGTGTTCACTACAAAAAAAATGGGTAAATACAACCGAAAAAACCCGGTTGTATTTAGTTAAATTCGACCGTTTTTGGTTGTATTTAGCTAAATACAACCGGTTTTTGGGCCGGTCAAAAATGCTCGGGTAATATTTAGTAAACCGGTCGTATTTAGTATACGAGCGGCTAAATACAACCGCTTAAATTCGACCGAAATCGGTAGAATTTGTTTTCCACCTAAAATTTGAAAATCCCGCCCAAAAATTTGAAATTTTGAATTTTTTTGAAACTTCCGCCTAAAACATAAATTCGACCGTATACGGTTATAAACATTGTTCTAAATTCGACCGAATGCGGTCGAATTAACGAGCACCAGATTTTAAAAAAAAAACCTCGCCGGAAAAATTCTCAAATTCCGGCGAGTTTCAAAAAATACAATAATCATTCCAATAACTCCGATGTTGCAAAAAAAAGGATTTTTTCGGTCCAATTTCACACAACAAATTAGTTTGCATCATTTCCACAATTCAAATATAACCTCAACAAAAACATATCAATTATATAATGCATTTTCCGATTAAAATCATAACTTTCCGGCCAAACTCAAAATCATGTAAATCTCAACAAAATTCAACAAACTAGTATCCCAAGCATAGCTAATAACGTACAATCGATTATCAATAATTATATTAACATAAAATAAATCATCAAGAACAAATATATGAATCAAAAATCATACCAAATTTAATTTATACAAATTTCAAGTTTTCACTTCAAAAAATTCATACATATACTCCTCCAACTTTCTTAAACACAAACCCATAATAAAAAAACGAATTTAAAACACCAAATTTTAATGACCCATCTAAGTTTTTGTTCGAAAAATAAAGATAAAAAATGGTTTTTGAGATGCGGGTGATTGAGTTGTAGAAAAATAGAAGAAAAGGGAATTGGTAAAGGAATAAAGAGGGATTGGCCGGAAAAAAAATAAAAAGTTGGCCGGAAAAAGAAAAAGGAAGGGGGAGGGGAGCAGGGGGAGGGGGAGGGGAAGAATGAACAGGGGGAAAGGGAACGAGGGTGGGTGGGAACTGGGGTGGGGGGTTATAAAGTAAAAATAAAAGTATTTTATTTTATTAATTTTGTTTTTATATAATGTAAAATCAATCGTCAGATTATTCTTTTAGTGGTTGAATCTCGTGCGTTGGATAAAAATCACGGGGATCGCTGAGGTGTCACTATACTCAACTGTTATCGGTTGAATTTAGGAGTGTCATTTTATAAAATCAACCGAGATATACTATCTATTTTATTTTATAAAAAAGTCAAAATAATTTTTTAAAAATTATTATAATTATTTAATCATTCTTTTAATAAAAAATAAAAATTTTATAATTTGATTTAAGAGCTCCTTATTTTAATAAAAAATTTGGGACTAAAGAGTAATAAGAAATACTCGTCAAACTACTGATTGACTGCTAAAATAGTTGAATTTTAAAATAGGAAACCAAAAATATTTATTTTTTCTAAAATTTTTATCATATCACTAAAATATATATATCTTGACATACTTAAGGTTGGATCATTCATAAATAATTTTTAAAAAATCAAAACATCAGTATGGGACTAAACACTAGTAAGAAGTACATGTCAAAGTAATAGTTGACTGTTAAAATAGGAAACCAAAAACATTTATTTTTTTATAAAAATTTTACCATATCACTAAAATATATATATCTTGACATCCTTAAGGTTGGATCAATCATAAATAATTTTAAAAAATCGAAATATCAGTATGGGACTAAACACTAGTGAGGAGTACGGGTCAAACTAATAGTTGACTGTTAAAATAGGAAACTAAAAACATTTATTTTTTTATAAAACTTTTACCATATCACTAAAATATATATATCTTGACATTCTTAAGGTTGGATCATTCATAAATAATTTTTAAAAAATCGAAATATCAGTATGGGACTAAACACTAGTGAGGAGTATGGGTCAAACTAATAGTTGACTGTTAAAATAGGAAACCAAAACATTTATTTTTTTCTAAAACTTTTATCATATCACAAAAATATATATATCTTGACATCCTTAAGGTTGGATCATTCATAAACAATTTTTAAAAAATCGAAACATCAGTATGAGACTAAACTCTAGTAAGAAATACTTGTCAAACTAATAGTTGACTGTTAAAATAGGAAACCAAAAATATTTATTTATTTCAAAAAAATTTATCATATCCCTATAATATATATATATATATATATATATATCTTGACATCCTTAAGGTTGGATCATTCATAAATAATTTTAAAAAAATCGAAACAGCAGTATGAGACTAGACACTAGTAAAGAGTACAGGTCAAACTAATAGTTGACTGTTAAAATAGGAAATCAAAAACATTTATTTTTTTCTAAAACTTTTATCATATCACTAAAATATATATATCTTGACATCCTTAAGGTTGGATCATTCATAAATAATTTTTAAAAAATCGAAACATCAGTATGGGACTTAACACTAGTAAGGAGTATATGTTAAACTAATAGTTGACTGTTAAAATAGGAAACCAAAAACATTTATTTTTTTCTAAAACTTTTATCATATCACTAAAATATATATATATCATAACATCCTTAAGGTTGGATCATTCATAAATAATTTTTAAAAAATCAAAACATCAGTATGGGACTAAACATTAGTAAGGAGTACGGGCCAAACTAATAGTTGACTGTTAAAATAGGAAACCAAAAACATTTATTTTTTTCTAAAACTTTTATCATATCACTAAAATATATATATCATGACATCCTTAAGGTTGGATCATTCATAAATAATTTTTAAAAAATCGAAACATCAGTAGGGGACTAAACACTAGTAAGGAGTACGGGTCAAACTAATAGTTGACTGTTAAAATAGGAAACCAAAAACATTTATTTTTTTCTAAAACTTTTATCATATCATTAAAATATATATATCATGACATCCTTAAGGTTGGATCATTCATAAATAATTTTTAAAAAATCGAAACATCAGTATGGGAGTAAACACTAGTAAGGAGTACGAGTCAAACAAATAGTTGACTGTTAAAATAGGAAACCAAAAACATTTATTTTTTTCTAAAACCTTTATCATATCACTAAAATATATATATCTTGATATCCTTAAGGTTGGATCATTCATAAATAAGTTTTAAAAAATCGAAACATTAATTTGAGACTAAACTCTTGCAAGAAGTACTGTTCAAACTCATAGTTGACTGTTAAAATAGAAAACCAAAAACATTTATTTTTTTCTAAAACTTTTATCATATCACTAAAATATATATATATCTTGAGATCCTTAAGGTTGGATCATTCATAAACAATTTATAAACTAACCACTTGCGGTTGAATTTAGCAAAATTAATTACAGAACATTCAACTGTTGTAAAAGTAATTGAAAATAGTTAAACTTAAGTAAAAACATTAAAAATTAATTACAAGATCTAGAATGAATGTATAATTAATTTCTATTTACATATTTTAGCAATATTTAAAAATATTAATTTTATTTTTCTGATTTTTTTTAAAAATTACTTTTTAAAATTTTAAGCTGATATTTGGCTCCAATTTTTCACTGTCATTTTTTGGCGGGAAAATTCCCTCAAATTTTTATGGCAAGGCTAAATTCAACCGTTTTCAGTTGTAAAAGGCTTCGGTCGTAATTATTCGGTTGAATTTAAGCGAGGCTAAAGTAGACGGAATACGGTTGAATTTAGTGGAGCGGCTAAATTCAACCGTTTCCGGCTGTAATTGAGTTCGGTTGTATTTAGGCGGTTGTAATTGCTTCTTAATTCGACCGCCTAAATACAACCGTTTTTAAATATGACTGTCGGCGGTTGAATTTAGCCGCGTCTCCTAAATTCGACCAGATATGGTTGTATTTGACCCCGGTTGTATTTATGTAGTTGTATTTAGTCTTATTTTCTTGTAGTGGTTAATGCTGCATAATTCACCCTCACCCTAGTTTGGATTGTGCCTTAGAGAACACAAGCATTTTTTTCATTTTTGAATAACATGTAGTTTGAATGAACTTACCATACATTTCAGAAACAAATAATCCATATCTACCTGATCTCTGAGTTGCCTTGATCCATTTCGTGAGTTGCCTTGATCCATTTTGTTTTGTTAACTAATTACATGTTTTTGACTATTAAGTAATGAGGTAGGGGTGAAAACTATCAAACTAAAATTTTGAAGTCAAAAATTGTTTTTTATTTGTTCGGTCGATACACTTATCCATTATTTTTATAGGGAAAACTTGTAAGTACAGTTTGGAATGGAATTTCATTACTATCAATACTTATCTAATATTATATTTATAACATAAGACTTCTGTCTATTTCTGTGGGATGCTTTCCGAGGTATTCCCGTCTCTTCTCAGCTTTCAAGTTAATTAACATATATATTTAAATTCATTTCATTTTTACTCGGTTTCCAGTACTGTAAACATAATTTACGATAACATATTCGTCTTAGCAAATGACCTCTTGACGCGTGACTTTTGAACACTAAATGCTTTAAAGTCTGATAAAAAATTCAAAAGCACTCAAAACTGAAATATACGGACTCTCTAAACGGGCTAGCTAACTATCATGCATGCTAGATCCCACTTCTTATGGAGGGGACTAAAATGATGTTGAATTTACAATAAGCTTAGGTGATGCTAAAACAAATATATCCCTCTCTGCCGTTTTTCTTGGGTTCTAGTACACTTGTGCAAAGAGAAAAAATTATAGAGAAAATTATAATACGCTACAAATCCCTTAAGCATCCAGCCAAGCCAATCCAGGCAAGGAAAGAGTGGTCGCAGAGCTGGACAGGTACAATGTTCAAAATTAAAGGAAGATTTTTCTATTTTTGGGTAAATTAAATCAAAGATCAAAGATATTAAATCATTGAATCTTCTTTAGTTGTTGTTTTATAAAATTCGGAAATAGGCATTGTTAGGCTAAGATAGCTCATTAATTCGATAATAGTTGATTAATTGGAGCATTAGTCGGAAATAATTTAATTAATCAAATAATAATATACAATTCTATTTAATGTAAAATCCCACTTATAATTAGTTCATATTTAAAATTTAAGTGACTTATATATATTTTTTATAGTCATTTCATATATAATAATTAACACTTACTAGTTATAGTTAGAAATTAGTACCTACTATAACAAAAATATGTAGTTTTGGTAGCTTTAGGATTTTTTCTACAGTTACTTTAGGATCCCTTTTTCCCGTATAAATATATATATATTCAAAATTGTCATAACATTGCATGTTGAAAAATAGAGAAAACCTAATATTTGACCCAATTTAGGATGGCATTGTATATGAACATAGTTGGGGAAAACATAATAGAAAGTATTTTATCAAATTTTATAATTTATATTTAGCAAAAAAAAGAAATTTATAATTTATCTTGACAAAATTATAACAAAAATTTCAAGACTAATGAATGATAGAATACTCAAAAATTAAAATGTTCATCTTTTACTAAATTTGAACAGATATTATTCTTGATTATGATTATTACAAATTTAAAAACATATCTCATCAGATAATAATTATGAATACACACACTTATGAAGGTCGATTTACATTTAACGACCAAAGAAGTCATGCAAATGCTAATGTCAGTGAGTTCTCATTTGTGAAAAGCACAAGTTTTAAATGATCTGCTAGTTAATAAAAGAATAAAATGATCTTTGCTGATGAAGTTATATGTGATTTATAGGATTTTTGGAAAGACACATGTATAAAATTAGAAATCATTTATGATGAGATATCAGAGAGAACTATTGTGTGAATAAAAATAGGTAGAGATAGTGTCCAAGAATAATTTTTGTTAAATTTATTACCAATAATTTCAAGCAACTGTTGTCAACTATCTTGGTACGAAACTTACTTGGCAGGTTTATCTTAATTTTCTTATAACTTACACATTATTTTTAACAAAGATGTGACATCAAACATAAGATTTTAAAGAAACAATAACAATCACATCAATTTTAATGGACATTGCTATTTATCTTCCATGTGTGTTCTTAGAGTATCTCCAAAATGCATCAGCTATTAGCTAAAAATTTTAGGTGACAGTATCAGATATATATTATCTTCGGTGAAGCTGTTGGATTAGTTATAAGGTTCTCACTACAAGAAATTTGCTTTGACATAATAGTTTTGCACCGTTGTCTGACTTCAAAATTTTTCGTTGAATACCCAGCACTCGTCTGATATGAAGTAAGACAACGGTTTTTTAACCTTTGTTAGAACAAGATAGCACAACAGTTATGCAAGACTTGTTACAGTTCAAAACAAACAACGGAATTAAAAATAAGAACTGTTGTTGAAAACAGAGTAAAACAACAGTTTTAGTTCTACACAACGGTAAATTTGTGTCAACTAAGAGTATTCAATTTACAGTTCAAGACAAACAACGGAATTGAAAATAAGAACCGTTGTTGAAACAGAATAAAACAACTGTTTTAGTTATACACAACAGTAAATTTGTGTCAACTAAGAGTATCTAATTTTATTCTTAAAATTTTATGTCTATTGAAATAATGGTAATTTCAATTTCACTATTGTCTCAAAACATAACAACAACAGGTTTCAAGAAAAGCCTTTATTCTAATTTCTTTGTGACAATGGCTTTTTTTCAGCACCGTTGTGTGCATGGTATTAAAACAACAGTTTTGTTCAAATCAAGCGTTGTGTACATGCTTTTAAACAATTATTTTGAATATGGAGTAGGTGTTCACTGTTATCTCAAAACTATTCAGACAATTCTCTGTATAGTAGTAACATTGTTCTTTATATTTTAAGACAACACTGTCTAATTTTTACCAGTTACTTGAATATTATTGACACAATGGCTTATAATTTTTACCTATTAGATTATCTAGCATAAGGAAACTGTGTTGATAATGCATTACTTAAGGTGGCTGTTGTTTGAATATGTACTGTACAATGGTTGTTTTTGCTTTGAATCACCATTATATGTTGAAGTGTAAAATTTTTGCATACCAAATTCAGTTCATGCACACCGTCTACGAAAACTTAAAACTAAAATTTTACCAATCACAATTCCATATAAAACTAAATCCATATCATTCAATCCATCAATCCGCAACTTATCAATCTAGGAACACAATCCAAGCCAACTAAATAGAACTACATCCATAGACTTCAACATTCACGATACTTAAAAATAAATTCACCAAAAAACAAATCCTACAATCTGATCAGCGCATAAAAACTTGTACCAAACATCCAAAGTTTACTTAACGTCTCACATCACCAACTACATATTTGAAAACTTGTACTTGACCAAATATTTCTAAAGAAAATGATCAGAATCTAGAACTTTAACTTGCATAGTTTTTCATAAAATATTTTGCAAATTTAACGCGAATCTCATTTATGTCATCATCAGCATACACCTGGTTCGACCTACGCAACCACTGAAGTGTTAATGCTGCATAATTCACACTAGTTTGGATTGTGCCTCAGAAATTCAGACACATGCATTTTTTTCATTTTTGATTAACATGTAGTTTGAATGAACTTACCATACATTTCAGAAACAAATAATCCATATCTACCTGATCTCTGAGTTGCCTTATCCATTTCGTGAGTTGCCTTGATCCATTTTGTTTTGTTAACTGATTACATGTTTTTGACTATTAAGTAATGAGGTAGGGGTGAAAACTATCAAATTAAATTTTTGAAGTCAAAAATTGTTTTTTTAATTGTTCGGTCCATACACTTATCCATTATTTTTAGACTTAATTGCATAAAAATGGTATGAGTTATAATTTTTTTGCATAAAAATGGCTAATATATAATAATAGGCACCCGTATGACTCATTTATAATTTTCTTGTCACCCGATTGCATTCCGTTAGTTATTTTTAACGGATGTTAGGGTTTTCATAAATTAAAGTTGTAATTGTACGAAGATGGCCTAATTATAATATTTTTTACACAAAAATGATCAATCATGAAATTAAAATCAAAGAGCATTTATAAGATAAATCAATCACGGAATAAAAAACCAAACAAAAGTATAAAGGTAAACGACTTTCCTTTTGTAAAATTAAAGAATCATAACTTAATCTACATTTCTGCGACATAGCCAAGACGGAAAAAACACCTTAATCTATATTTCTGGGACAGAGCCAAAACGGAAAATGGTAAACCATAAACCATGTTTCAAACATAAGCATTCAGAAGTATATTAAACTTAACGCATTAATCTTCATCTTCTTCGTCTCCATCTCCGCCACTAGTTTTTTTTTGAAGCAGTCTTATGGTTCCTTCACTTAACTCTATCAGATCGACCACCAGCAAAGGGACTCGTAAGTGAAAAATCAATATACTTATGATTATACACTTTCACCATGAACCAGGGAACATTAATCACCTGCCTTCCAAAACTATAATATCCACATAAAATAAGTGTTAAAACATGCATATCAGCCATGTCTTACTTATAATTATTTAATTTCTTATTTTCATGTATAGTCTGATAACATGGAAAAAATAATTAAGGATACTAATGAAGAATACTAATGTACCAACATATCATGAATCCAAACTCCATATCGAATGGTAGGATTCAAAATTTTATGTTAGACAACATCTAGAAGTGATAGTTAGAGAATATCAAAGTTTTACATCTTAGGAACGAGACAACCCATACAAAATTATTACATTTTCAATAAGCACTATAAGCTAATGAGCATGATGTAAAGAAATACAAAAATATTACAGTATAAAGCCAACACATATAGAATAAACTAAAGAGAGACCTTCATGTTATACAGAAAAAGCCAATAAATACACACAAAGTCATGCACTCGATTTCACAGAAGAAATCAGCAAAATCGTTCTTTTTAACAGGGCTTGACAGAAATGTAGAAAGATTTATAGTTGCTCTTTAGTTTTTAATTCCGTGACTGATTTAATTTGTAAATACTCTTTGATTTTTAATTCTTTGATAGATCATTTTTGTGCAAAAAAATTATAATTCAGACCATTTTCGCGTAATTATATCTTTGATTTAAAAAAATTCTAACGTCCGTTAAAAATAACTTACGGAATGCAATCGGGTGGCAAAATAATTATACATGAGTCATACGGTTGCCTATTATCATATGTTAGTCATTTTTGTGCAAAACAATTATAACTCATGCCATCTTCGTGCAATTAAGTCATTATTTTTATAGGAAAAACTTGGAAGTACAGTTTGGAGTGGAATTTCATTACTATCAATACTTATCTAATATTATATTTATAACATAAGACTTCTGTCTATTTCTGTGGGATGCTTGCTGAGGTATTCCCGGTCTCTTCTCAGCTTTCAAGTTAATTAACATATATATTTAAATTCATTTTATTTTTACTCTTGTTTCCAGTACTGTAAACATAATTTACGATAACATAGTCGTCTTAGCAAATGACCTCTTGACGCCTGACTTTTGAACACTAATGTTGTGCTCCAGAATTTGAAAATGAAGATAAAAGAAGAGAAAAGAAAAAATAATTTTAAAATTTTCCTTCTTAGGCATGCTCCCGAGTTTTTTGACAAGAGAAGAGAAGTGAAATTTTCTAAAATTTTTAAAATTATAATTATAATGTTTACACTTATAATTAGTTCATATTTAAAATTTTAAGTGACTTATATATATTTTTTATAGTCATTTCATATATAATAATTAATACTTACTAGTTATAGTTAGAAATTAGTACCTACTATAACAAAAATATGTAGTTTTGGTAAAGTGGTTTTAGGATTTTTTCTACAGTTCCTTTAGGATCCCTTTTTCCCGTATAAATATATTTTTATATATATAAATTCAAAATTATGATAATATTGCATGTTGAAAAATAGAGAGAACCTAATATTTGACCCAATTTAGGATGGCATTGTATTTGAACACAGTTGGGGAAAACATAATAGAAAGTATTTTATCAAATTTTATAATTTATATTTAGCAAAAAAAGAAATTTATAATTTATCTTGACAAAATTATAACAAAAATTTCAAGACTAATGAATGATAGAATACTCAAAAATTAAAATGTTCATGTTTTACTAAATTTGAACAGATATTATTCTTGATTATGATTATTACAAATTTAAAAACATATCTCATCAGATAATAATTTAATAATTACGCATACACACTTATGAAGGTCGATTTACATTTAACGACCAAAGAACTCATGCAAATGCTAATGCCAGTGAGTTCTCATTTGTGAAAAGCACAAGTTTCAAATGATCTGCTAGTTAATAAATGTTAGAATAATATAATATCGGGTCATTCTATAACAGCTTGAGATTTTAAATTAACTGGTTCCTTGACATGGTATCAGATCTGAACTCAGGTTCGATCTCTGCCACCCCCAATATTTCTCATAATTTATGAGGGACACGAAAGACAAACTTATGCCCCAAAGATGGACGTCCGTCCACTCATCGACCCATAAATGGGCTTTCGAGTGTGGGGGAGTGTTATAATAATATAAGATCCTGGAATTTGAGATTTTAGAATAACTGGTTCCTTGACAATAATCTTGGAATTTGAGATTTTAGAGTAACTGGTTCCTTGACAATAAAAGAATAAAATGATCTTTGAGATCTCTATTGTGTGAATAAAAATAGGTAGAGATAGTGTCCGAGAATAATTTTTGTTAAATTTTTCACCAATAATTTCAAGCAACTGTTGCAAACTATCTTGGTAGGAAACTTACTAGTGGTAGGTTTATCTTAATTTTCTTTTTCAAAAGCAAATTATAACAACTTACACATTATTTCCAACAAAGTTGTGATATCAAACATAAGATTCTAAAGACACAATAACAATCATATCAATGTTAATAAACATTGCTATTTATCTTCCATGTGTATTCTTAGATTATCTCCAACGGAATGCACTTGCCTAAAAAAATTTAGGTAGCACTATCATATACATATTATGTTCACTGAAGTTGTATTAGTTAGAAGGTTTTACTTCAGATCATGCCCCATTCTTTTTTAGTCCTAATAATGCACAAGTTCCTTATAATACCAAGAACTTTTGATATGAAAATGCGTGGCTGAGAGAGCTAATATGCAAGCAGAGCAGAGAAGCTGGAAGGAAAGGTGAAGGATGAAGTATGAGAAAAAAGTTAGATAAGTGCAATGTAGGTTTGCCGGACTGGGGTCGAGAATACTTTAAAAATGTGAAAATGTGAAGAAGTCTTGAGGCGTTTGTAGAGAAGGATGATACTTTGAGCCTCTAGCTGTAACTGATAAAATGCACATGATCTGTACTTAATTAATTTCTTAACTACAATTTCTCTGCAAATTATCAAAGCATCCTCGGTTTCTTTTCCACATAAAATGAAAAGTAGTTAAAATTTCAACAATTATAGTTTTAGCTAGAACACTTCTGTTTTTCGCTAAATATAGCTAGAACATTTGTGTGTTAAGTGTTATGATTCACCTTAGTTTAGATTGTGTCTCAGATCACAAGCAGTTTTGTCATTTTGGAAGAACCTATTGATAAAATGAATCCTCATAATAAATTGTAGAGAATAAGTTATTCATTTGATCCATGACTCTGCAATCTACATACTGGCCATGAACGATCTTTCAGTTGTCCTAATTTTTTGGCTCCGATAGTGCATTAATCTCAAAGAGCCATAGAGTTAATCTATTTAATGTTATTTCTATAATAAAGGTTTAAATTCAAAATACAAATTGCCTTTTGCCTATATGATAGATTTCAAGAAACCACAGTCTGAAATTATATATGCACACAATAAACACTACTCAAGATACATAGACATTAAGTGAACTAAGAACTTATACTAATTAATGCTAATCAGTTTGTGATTTTTGGGGAAAAAAAACACTTTTTCAATGATGCCACTAGTTAAGTAAGATCAAAATTATTTTTGGTGCATAGACTTTGACACTTTGTCAAGAGACAAACTATATATGATGGTATATTGGTGAGAACTGATGAAACACACCCAGGCGTACACCTCTGATCACTCTGCAATATTATATATAGTATATGTGTATGATGTAAAACGAGAGAAAATAAGAATGTAAAGTAGTGATCTTATTATTACTTTGCATACAGGAAACAACTTAAGTACAAGGAAACTACGAAACCAACTAAGCCTATAAACTAGGAAACAGAAAGCAACAGAGAGTCCCGAAAATGCTCCACTACTACTTCTCAGGCCTGACTTATTCAAACTACGTCCATAAGCTATCAAAACATTACAGACACCTCACACTACATCACTGGACTCCACATCTCAGACATCATAATTTATTAACAAACTTTAGATTAATCCAACAAGCACCCCCTTAATCTAAACTTCTTTATTAAGACTCTTCACCCCAAGATGCTGTCTCATACGTTCGAATTTGACAATTGACAATGCCTTAGTCAGCACATCAGCACGTTGTTCCTCTCTTCGTACGTGCTTAACAATAATCTCACCCTGTTCCACACACTCCCTTTTAAAATGAAAACGGATATCAATATGTTTTGACCTTCCGTGAAAAACAGGATTCTTTTCCAAGTCTATGGCGGACTTATTATCAATGTATAATACCACAGGGCCAATGTGATTTCCTGTCACTTCCTTCAGCAAGTTTCTTAGCTAAATCCCTTGATACGCAGCAGCCGTAGCAACCATGAATTCTGCCTCACATGAAGACAATGCAACACACTTTTGTTTCTGTGAAACCCATGTTATCACACTCTCATTCAAGTAAAAAACCACCCCACTAGTGCTCTTCTTGTCTTCTATATTACCGCCCAAATCACTGTCGGAGAAACCTGTTATCGCATTATTTGCACTATCCTTCGAGTAGATTAAAACGCAGTTCAAAGTACCTTTAATGTACCTCATTATCCGCTTTGTTACGTTCAGATGAGTTAATGTGGGTTTTTCCATATAGCGACTTATGACTCCCATGGCATATGATATATCAGGCCGTGTATGAACAAGGTAACGCAGACCCCCCACAATGCTCTTGAACTCAGTAGCATTCACAGCAGTTCCTTCTTTGTCTTGGTGAGTACAATCTTGGGCTCCATTGGATACCTTGTCGAATTACAATCTTTCAACCCAGCCCTTTCGAGAACTTTTTTAGCATAAGCTTCCTGCTTCAATTCCACATAATCTGTCTGCTGATTTAATTCTAAACCCAGATAGTACGAAAGCTTACCCAAGTCGCTCATTTCGAAGTATTTTGCCATCTGCATCTTGAAATTCTGTATGGCCGCTTCACTTATTCCAGTTACTAGATATTTTGCCATCTGCATCTTGAAATTCTGTATGGCCGCTTCACTTATTCCAGTTACTAGAAGATCATCAACGTACACTGCTACTACTAGAACTTCACATGCTTCTCTTTTCGTATATATCGCATGTTCAAAAGGACAAAGAATTAAACCACTACAAGAAAAACGCAATCAGACAACACTGATTAAACAACACTCGACCAAAAAAGTGTTGCCCGAATTTTTCATACAATGGTTTTTTTGCAACCAAAAAATTGGGGTTGTCTGATGTTGATTACTATAAGCAATAAAAAAATGTTGTCTAGTAAAACCAATCAGACAAGTGTTTTCAAAACTAAGATGTTGTGCGAATGGGAAGGCTTTAGTATTACTACAACGCTTTAAAATCCATTGTCTAGTTGATGGAGACACAACCCTTTCTAAAGTGATGTTGTGCAAATGAGTAAAATCGTACAACGATTTTTAAAATACATTGTCTTAAAATGATTGAGATAACGTCTTGTTTAACGGTTGTGGAAATGAGACAAGTGTTTTTTCTACAAGTTATTTAAGCTCGAATCACACAATGTACAAATTAGGTATTGTCTAAATGATACCTGATAGACAAGTGTTTACATATATTGTATGTCACCAATATCAGACAATGGTCTAATTCTTAAAACCGTTGTCTTTCTTACTAAATTTAAAAACGTGTTTCACAACAAAATATTCAAATAAATCGTTGTCTAGTTTATTATAATAAAAATAGTAATAATTTCAAAAAAAATAATTTCCAGACAATTCATTTTAAATTTTTTAAAAACAACAAACTCTAATTAAATCCACTTTCATCTAGATTAAATATTTAAATTTTATATTTCAAAATAGTTTAATTATCTACTTTATAATTAATAAAAAAATTAATCACAAGTGCTTCAAGTTTACATTGTTAATTGTTCAATCCAAACAAGTGTTTTTCGAAAAAGCATGTTGCATTAATCTACCTTATACAAGTATTTTTAAAATAAAACACTTGTAACAGTTAGACAACTGTTATCGATATTTATAATCTGTTGTAAAATATGTAATACTACGACAGTCTTAAAGAAAAAACTGTTGTAGAATTCCAACAACGACATTTCCTGAAAAACACTTATGTAAAGTAACTTACCACAACATGATTTTAGAAAAAACCGTTGTCTATATTTTTACTAGTTTTAAAATTTTTTCGGAAAATTTATATGCCACTGTTAATTAATTTATATGAGTAACCAATAACTTACACTAAATTAATTTGTGTGTATTAAGATTTAAAATCATATTTTTCATAAATTTTTGAATTCTTTTACCTATTAGTACTAGACGTTACACAAATATTAATAGCATCAACAGATAATCACATTGATGGGATATAACGTGTATATTATAAATGTTGTCAGTGTTCATCTAAGACGACCTTTTTTCAAAGAAAACAGTTGTTTGTAAGTCTGATTCTTGAAATTTCTTAAGTGTTGCTTGTGATGAGGTGGCACCATGTGATTGGTGAAAAAACATTCACTTGGATTGTTAAGTTGGTATAATTAGAGCCGTTGATTAAAAGTAGATTTAATATCAGCCGTAAGATTTAAAAAAGTTGATCATCTAAGACAACGGTTTTTTTCAAAAAAACTGTTGTCACAATTTATTTCAGACAAGACTTTTTCATAGAAAACCGTTGGGTGTTGCCTCGTACTAGATTTTTTTTCATACCTGATGAAAAAAGACAAATTTTTTAAATAATTTTTTAGAGGATCCAACCATACGAATGTTAAGAAATACTCATTTTAGTCACATGAAAAAAGTATTAAAAAATTTCAAATTCATCTCGAATGTCAAGATTAGAAAAATCTGGTAAAAGCGCTACTTCCCAACACGAGATTCGTTCCCGATTTACAGGATTAATTTTTAAAATGATTTTTTCGACGATCCAACCGTACGAATGTTAAGATATATCAATTTTAGTCATATGAAAAAATTATTAAAAAATTTGAAATTCATCTTGCATGTCAGGATTAGAAAAATTAAATCTGGTAAAAGTACCCCTTCCGACAACGAGACTCGTTCCGGTTTATATGATTAATTTTTAAAATGATTTTTTCAACGATCCAACCGTATGGATGTTAAGATATATCAATTTTAGTCATAAGAAAAAATTATTAAAAAATTTAAAATTCATCTTGCATGTCAAGATTAGAAAAATCTGGTAAAAGTACCCCTCCCGACAACGAGACTCGTTCCCAATTTACAAGATTAATTTTTAAAATGATTTTTTCGACGAACCAACCGTACGGATGTTAAGATATATCAATTTTAGTCATAAGTAAAAATTATTAAAAAATTTGAAATTCATCTTGCACGTCAGGATTAGAAAAATCCGGTAAAAGTACCCCTCCCGACAACGAGACGCATTCCCGATTTACAAGATTAATTTTTAAAATGATTTTTTCGATGATCCAACCGTACGGATGTTAAGATATATCAATTTTAGTCATAAGTAAAAATTATTAAAAAAATTGAAATTCATCTTTCACGTCAGGATTAGAAAAATCTGGTAAAAGTACCCCTCCTGACAACGAGACTCGTTCCCGATTTACAAGATTAATTTTTAAAATGATTTTTTTGACGATCCAACCGTACGGATGTTAAGATATATCAATTTTAGTCATAAGTAAAAATTATTAAAAAATTTGAAATTCATCTTGCACGTCAGGATTAGAAAAATCCGGTAAAAGTACCCCTACCGACAACGAGACTCGTTCCCGATTTACAAGATTAATTTTTAAAATAATTTTTTTGACGATCCAACCGTACGGATGTTAAGATATATCAATTTTAGTCATAAGTAAAAATTATTAAAAAATTTAAAATTCATCTTGCACGTCAGGATTAGAAAAATCCGGTAAAAGTAGCCCTCCCAACAACGAGAATCGTTCCCGATTTACAAGATTAATTTTTCAAATGATTTTTTCGACAATTCAACCATACGGATATTAGGATATATCAATTTTAGTCATATGAACAAATTTTTAAAAATTTTGAAATTCATCTTGCATGTCAGGATTAGAAAAATCTGGTAAAAGTACCCCTCCCGACAACGAGACTCGTTCCCAATTTACAGGATTAATTTTTAAAATGATTTTTCCGACGATCCAACCGTACGGATGCTAGGATATATCAATTTCAGTCATATGAAAAAATTACTAAAAAATTTGAAATTCATTTTGCACGTCAGGATTAGAAAAATCCATTAAAAGTACCCCTCCCGACAACGAGACTCGTTCTCGATTTACAAGATTAATTTTTAAAATGATTTTTTCGAAAATCCAACCGTACGGATGTTAAGATATATCAATTTTAGTCATAAGTAAAAATTATTAAAAAATTTGAAATTCATCTTGCACGTCAGGATTAGAAAAATCCGGTAAAAGTACCCCTCCCGAGAACGAGACTCGTTCCTGATTTACAAGATTAATTTTTCAAATGATTTTTTCGAAGATCCAACCGTACGGATGTTAGGATATATCAATTTTAGTCATATGAAAAAATTATTAAAAATTTTGAAATTCATCTTGCATGTCAGGATTAGAAAAATCTGGTAAAAGTACCCCTCCCGATAACGAGACTCGTTCCCGATTTACAGGATTAATTTTTAAAATGATTTTTCCGACGATCAAACCAACAGATGTTAGGATATATCAATTTTAGTCATATGAAAAAATTATTAAAAAATTTCAAATTCATCTTGCACGTCAGGATTAGAAAAATCTTGTAAAAGTACTCCTCCGGACAACGAGACTCGTTCCCGATTTACAAGATTGATTTTTCAAATGATTTTTTCGACGATCCAACCGTACGGATGTTAGGATATATCAATTTTAGTCATATGAAAAAATTATTAAAATATTTGAAATTAATCTTGCATGTTAGGATTAAAAATATCTGGTAAAATTATTATATGAAAAACAATCATTTAAAAATTTAATTTTTTAATAATATGAAACCAATAATTTGTTTTGGTCCTTGGGCCAATCTTTCATTTCCCCCCTTAACAAAGTTTCGTTCCCCCCTTTACATCTAGATCTGAGAATAAATTCCCTCTCCCTCTCTTTCTCGGATTAGGTTTCATCGATTATTGATTTGTTTTCATTGTCTTTGATGTTTCTTTGTATAGCTCTCTCTTTCTCTTCTATATCTTCAATTAAAAAGGAGTAATTTAGAGCTTTGGTGTATGGATTCAAGGTACTGCTTTCATTCAACATCACTCTCCACTCTTAGTTCCATTTTTTGCCCCTACCTATGTATAGAGTTTTGATTTAGGGTATGGTCTCTCCCCTTCCCTCTCTCCCTCTCTTTCTCCCCCTCTACTCTCCTTGTTATGAAAAATCTATACATACATAAATATTTGCTTTGATTTGAGCCTCCTTTGATTGATTTGTATGTTTCTTTAATGGAGTATGGTTCCGTTTAGGGTTTCAATTCGACTTCAATTTGGGGTTTTAGTTCGTGTTCAAAACTACGGCTTTAGGGCTTATTTGTAAATTCAATGGAAGGTGCTTGTCTTTAATTTTGAGGTATCACTCTCTCTCTCTCTCTCTCTCTCTCTCTCTCTCTCTCTTTCTCTCTCTCTCTCTCATTTTAGTTCTTATTTTGTGCAGATTTTAGTTCTTATTTTGTGCGTACAAGTAAGTAAAGGGGATGTGGAGGGGAAAATTGAAGCTCAAGAAAAAAATTGAGTGTTTTGATGATTTGTGTAGGTTTGTTTCTGTGTGATTTAAGATGTTAGTGATTTTTTCTTCTCCCAATAGCAGTTTTGTGGGTGTGTCTGTTATGACTTGCATGAATGCTATATGATAGTTTCCGTAACATCTCTGTATAAGGTATTATCCATCTGGACTGTGTAATGATTTTAGGATTCCCACCACTCTACATGAAATGCAAATATGTGATCAGCTAAGAACTGACACAGTTACATTTTTTGGCTGAATAACATCAACTGCTATAGAAATTAGGTCAGTGATGCTTGACATGCTCAATCGTGGATGTCATTGCATAAGATGAGATATCTAGTTTTTATGTGTTTCGTCTTCTACTGTCCTTGTTCCTATCAGTGAAATAAATGTGGTGCTTAGATTATTAATGTTAAAAGTCTTACATGTTTACAAGTTTCTAGGTTCCACAAACCATGGAAATTCTTCTTGCTGAATTAAATAGGGTCTGCATATACAGTGTTCCAAAGTATATGAGTTACTCTGAGTCAGTATTTAAAACAAAAGAAGCTTACAACAAAGCCATTGGATATCAAGAAGAAGATGGAAAGCTTAAAAACGGTGATACATATGTAGAACGAGTGAGGTCATGTATGAAGCTATATGGAGCACTTGTTCAGGTGTGTCTCTTTGATCTAGCACTAATGTCTGCAGAATATTTGAGTCATTGTGCTTGCTCATTTTTAGTTTCAAGTTGCTCATTTCTAGTTTTAGGTATCACGGAAACTATGTGAGTCGTGTTGGTTTTTAGACAGAAGCTGAAGGAGTTAAGAACCCACATGGAATTGAAGAAGGCTAGGCATGGATGGCCAGATTTTTGAATGCTCTTCCAGCCAATTTATACACTGTTGTTTCACTGCAGGCCTTTATTGAAGTATGATCAAGAAATTCTTATCATTATATACAATTGCTAAAGTGGTATCAAATTTAATGTTATGTTTCCTTGCCCAGATGGCAGGCTTTGCTCTATACAGAAGATACAGATCTCAGTTCAAGAAGATGCTCAATATCATTTCCCGAAACTTTGTCAGTGCACTTGAACAACGACCAGATCTAGCCAATGTAGTCATGAACACTTCTTCCTGTATGCCTGCCTTCCTTCTGTCCACACAAAATTGCAAATATGAGTTTAATTTTCAGCACAAATATTATGTTTTCACTTGAGAAACTATCCTTAACATGTTAAACTAGGTATGTTTCTAAGCTTACACAAGATAAAATTTGTTGTAGGTAACTAGGTTGAATATCTTTTATTAAAAAGTGTTGGTGGTTTAACATTAAAATGCTAGACTTTTTAAGGTCTTAAGTAAGCAGGAAATTATTGTGTTTAAACTTCCTTCTGATCAGAACTAGATTCCTTTCTCTTATTAGCAAGAAATCGAGGTCAAGGCAGAAGAGAAGATTGGGGGATGATGCAAAGTGTAAGCTGTCTTTTATGGTCAAATCTGATCATGGAATATGTGAAGCTACTAGAGAGGGATATAAAGAGAATATTCCTGAAGAACCAGAACTATTTCTTGTGTGGGGTTTATACACATATCAAATATATACACACAGACATTAGGCATATAATGCAGGTGAGAGGGGAAAGGGATAAATTCAGCAAGTGATCTGTTGATAGTCCTGACCAACAGAGTTGCTACCATCCACATGTACAGAAAAAACCAGGTGCCAAGTTCTATTTTTCTTAAAACTTACAGATTTTAAATCTCTCTCAAATTACTCTTTCTTATTTAAAAAAATCTAGTGTACATCCCTTTATGATATCTAACAGTATTTAGTGTACAGTTAGGTCAATCACATCCAAAAGTTTGTCACAAGGATAAATAATTTTCTATGTAATTATGTTGTATGTAATTATGTTATAATTATGTAATTATGTAATTATGTTGTCGATTTATTTTGAAGATTGTTTTCTCCAGATTGGGAAATTGCCTATCACATGCTGTAATGATATTACAAGGACAACATAGCTCTTGCGGAAGACGTGAAGAGAAGCTGAAAAGGCCAAGTGAGCTCTGAGTAGCCAACATCAAATCCTTGTAGACTCTATATTTTCTTTAATTTGTAGTAGAAATCTTAGACTCGTGAAGGTAGTGATATCAATATGCTTTTAGCTTTTGTATAACTATGTTGCTGTGATTTTCGATCATGGATTAACTTTAGAACTTTTGTTTAGATTTGCAAAGTTAATTTCATTTGATTACTTGTTATATTTTGTGTAAGACAACGCTTTTAACAACCAAGCTTCATTAAAATATCATGTCTTTAATACTAAAACAATGCTTTCGAACACAAAACTTTGGTACAAAATTAACTCTCACAACACTAGTAAACCATTGTCTATAAAATATTAAGATATTGTATCAAAGGTATTCATGCAATATGTTTGGACAAATAAACAGTTGTATGTATCAGATCATGACATACATTAAAATCCAAAACTGTTGTGTGTAGAAATTTATTACAAGAGTTCTACGAGCTCAATTTCATTTTTGTTGTCTATCTGGATACACAACAACATTTATACAACAATAAGTGTTGTAGGATTGGTTTTAATGTTATACCCTACATAACGGTTTTCTGTGTTTGTGAGAACCCTTGAGTAATGTCGCTTGTTACGACGAAAATAAGCAAAAAACATTGTCTTTTCTGGATGTAATACAACAGGCTTAATCCATAATCATTGTCTGTATAATCTCAGACAACGTTTTTCAGCCGTTGTCTGATCCAACTAACAGACGGCGGCTCAATAGTCAACGGAAAAATAGGGATCAGACAACGGACATAAACCGTTGTTGAAGCTTGTTTTCCTTGTAGTGAACCCATACCTTCCAAGCATTTGCTCAACTTCGAGTGCCAAGCCCTTGGGGCCTGGCGGAGGCCATACAGAGCTTTCGATAGCTTGTATACCATGTGTTCTTGTCCCTGTTTCTCGAACCCCTCAGGTTGAGAGACATACACTTCTTCCCTCAAATCTCCATTCAAAAACGCTGATTTTACATCCAAGTGGTGCACACTCCAGCCATTTTTTGCCGATAATGCCAAAAGCAATCTGATTGTCTCCAAACGTGTCACAGGAGCAAATAATTCTTCAAAATCTACTCCTTGTTGTTGGACATGCCCTTTAGCGATAATTCGAGCCTTGTACTTGACAATCTCTCCTTTGATGTTTTTCTTTAACTTAAATACCCATTTCAGACCTATTGCCTTCTTGCCCGATGGTAACTCTGTCAAATGCCATGTCTCATTTCTCTCAATTGCGTTTAGTTCTTGCTCTATCGCCGTTTTCCACTCTTGCTTCTGTGATGCCTGAGCGTAATTTATTGGTTTGTCCACCCCCATAAGCATCAACTCATCAGGGGTCTCTACTTCTTCAGCATCTTCATACACTTCACTTAACCGTCTAAACATTCGTGGTTCACTTTCCTCGCTAGAGCCAATAGTACCCCAACCGGTTGAACTTTGTATTGATTCAGGTGAGTGTGTCTCCATCTGTGAGCTCTGAACAGGACTGGTAAACTCTGTTCTGCTTTCAGTTTCTGGATCTCCTTCACTGCCACTGCTACCCTGTGATAACTCTTGACTACTGACGTTATCACTTGCACCAGCTGCATAGTCCTGTTCAAAACCAATCACAGTGAACTGGGTCCCGTGCTCATCCCTCTGTATATTGTGTCCAGCCCAATCCCATGCCTTCTTTTCTTCAAAAACGTCACGACTTACACATATCCTCTTAGTCACAGGGTCATACAGCCTATACCCTTTCGTTCCTAGCTCCTTCCCGAGATTTATCACCACCCTACTACGATCATCCAATTTAGTAGTCTTGACACTCAGAATCTTCATATGTGACACACACCCGAAAACCTTAACATATTCCAAGTTTGGCTTTGTTCCCGTCCATGCCTCATAAGGCGTTTTTCCTTTCAAAGCACGCATGGGCAACCGGTTTAGTACATACACAGAGTGTCTCACCGATTCTGCCTACAAGTACGATGGTAGATTCATTGTCTTAAGGAAACTCCTGGTCATAGCCACAATCATACGATGAATCTCCTCCTTCACCGTGTATCCTCTCACGATGAATTGTCACTTTGATACTAAGGATTTCAATAATTATATTTTGTATCTCGGATTTTTTTGGTCACCGGCAATGTTTACTTGCAATTTGACCGTTCAGGTTTAACACAATTTTTATTTAAACTCTTAAGCAATCCTTTTTAATATTTCTGACCCTCAACTAAAAAAATTGTGTCGTTGAACCTTTGCATTAAAAAAATATTTTTAATTAAAAATTCAAATTTCTAAATGATATTGTTTTAAAATATATTAAAAATGAAAGTTGCAGATAACGTAATAATATTTCGAAAATGATAAAGCTCATTAGAAATAGAATTATACTGACTCGATAAATGAATAAAATGTATTCTGAATGCAAAACTAAAAAAGAATTTTATATTTTTTTTATTTTTTAGGAAAAAAAGCAAAAAATAATTTATAAATTACATGAATAAAAGTTACTGGCAAATGAAAGGGCCTTTTTAATATAATCATAAATCTTGAAAATTTGATACAAATTGAATTTATTATGAATATAAATAATGCGAGATTACAACTTTTTGAAAGTTATTCAAATAGGTCTTTGATAATTTTTTATCTATATTATTTTAAAATTTTGTAATATATTATACTCAATTTTTAACAATAATCTATAAATTTTTCTAATGTTTTTTTTTTGTTTTTATTAAATTATATTTAAAATATTCTTAATTTCTTAAATGTTTGGAAAATGTAAAATCTAATTCCCTCTATTTTTAATTGAATTTTTCCCGTTAATTGGTGAACTCTTTTTAAAATCTAACTTCACTATATTTTTCTACATTCTCCAACAATCAGTATGAATACCATATTTGATATATTTCGGCGATAAATCAGCAACTAATCCTCTGAGAATCACTAAAATCAACTGGTTCCTGGAATAGTACTGATTTGAGCTTAGTGATTTAGTTAAGATTAAATACTGATTTCTCGTCAAAATATAACAAATATGCTATGCAAATACGGTGAAGTTATTTTTAAAAAAAAGTTAACCGACTAACAGGAAAAGTCAAATTAAAAACGAAGAGGGGAATATATACATGAATATATAGTACACATGAAGGAGAGAGTAATGGATTAAACATGTGATTCTTATTGGATTGTAATTTGTATTCTAATATTAGTTTGTATTTGAGCACTTGACTATATATATATATATATATATATATATATATATATATATATATATATATATATATATATATAGGCAAGTGCTCAAATACAAACCAAACTACAAATCAATGAGATCCACATGTTTAATCACTTTCTCCTTCATTTTTAATTTTACTTTTCCCGTTAGTTGGTTAACTTTTTAAAAAAAAAAAATTCACCGAATTTTTATTCATCTCCCACTCATCGATTTTCATAGCATATTTCCTATATTTTAACGACAAATCAGTATTTAAACTTACCCAAATCAGTAAACTGAAATCAGTACCAATTCCAGAACCAGTACTTTTAGTGATTCTCGTTAACATAATTAGTAATTTATCGTCGAAACATATCAAATATGGTATTAATACTGATTGTTGGATGATGTGAAAACATATAGTGATTTTAAAAAGAATTCACTAATTGACGGAAAAAATTCAATTAAAAATGGAGGGAATTATGTGTAGTTGTGTGTGGGAGGTGTAGTTTGTAGTTTGTATTTTAATTTAGTTTGTATTGGAGTAAGAGTCTATATATATATATATATAATTGAAAAGGGATATAATTTGATTCAATGATTATTCTCCAATTTTGGTTATTAAAAATATAAATAAATAGTGTTATATGTCTGTCAAAATAATAAATTATTAAACTACTACATACATAGTCATAGTCTACTTATCTACTAAATTACAATCATTTTACAAGATATCGGGGAGAACTTTTTAAATTATAGGGGGTGTTTGGTTGATGGTTAATATGTCCGGTTAACGGGAATCAGAACCTTAAACCCATGTGATAGTGTTTGGATTACCGGGAAATGAGAACTCTATTTCATCTATTTCCTCTTAGTGGGTAAATCAAACCCACCATACCTCTTGGGTTTACATTTCATTCTCATTCACCCTCATTCCCATACCCTCCATTTTCATTCCCAATTCTCATTCTTATTCTCATTCTGATGATGCATCTAAACGCCTCCATAGTTTTACTTGGTCAATTACTCTAATCCCAATTAAAAATTTTGAAAAAAATAGTAATATAGACCGTTCTGTATAACATTAGTTTACATTAGTTTTGGTGTAACTAAGCATATGTAATTAATTTATTAGTGATTGAGAATAATTTGTTCATATCGTATGTCCGAACAATTACAATTTTATAAAAGTATTATATTAATACAAATCTCAATTATTTATTAGTACATAAAATTTATAAATGGGAGTTATTTGTTTTTGACTAATTAAACTTGTATACATTAATCAGTTTAACAAATCCGGGAAAATGCAAGAATTGAATAAGATATGAACATTTTTTAACCACTTAAATTATCTTATTTACAAATTATTAATTTATCAAGATTAATTTAAATATTACTCTCTCTATCCCAAATTAGTTGTCTCTTTAATTTTTGCACATAATTTTAAGGTGTTTTAACCGCATATTTCCATTAATTATTTTTTAAAAAAATTGTGAATAAAATTAAGATTTAAACTTTTGTTCATAAAAAAAAGGAGATATACAATCAAATCATCTTAAAATAAATACGCTTAAAAGTTAAAATTGACAATTAATTTGGGATGGAGAGAATATTATGGATCCAATTATATATATTTGTCAAGCACGAATCAAAACACGAACACAAAGTAGATCTTTTTTTAGTAGATCAGAAACCGAAAAGACAAGTTCAAGTTAAAGTAGATTACTAAAAACACATTGACTTTTTAACATAGTAACTAAAAACACATTGACTTTTCAAAACCTTACTTCTAATCCTCTTCTTCCTCGAAAGCCGTGACAGGAAAGCTCCTAGAAATTCCAGTAGGGGTACCAAACGTAATCTTCCCCGAACTCGGGTCATCAATTCGGATATCCGAAAGACTGACCCAAATAAAAAGCTCCTTAGTCTTGACACCTGTCAACTTCATCATCCGACGGTTCTCAACGAACGCAGTCACTTCCGTATCGTAGCTTGTCTTGCGCCCTATCGCACGGAATAAATGCTCCTTTTTCTTCTTTTGTTTAAGCCACACAAACCCTGTTGCATGGTTATGACCTACCTCAACGACGTCGTTTAGCGGTAGTAAGCCCGTTGGTAAGTTGATGCTTTGGAGAAGCTCTTTTGATTTTTTCTTGCAAAGGGCCTCGTCGGTGACTATCTCGGCGTTCTCACGGTGGTTTTGGATGAGTTGTGACGTCATTTTCCGGTGGTGTTACTTAGAATGGTTTTGTGTTAGTGCAGGTAACGAAGAGGTTGTGTGTGTGAGAATATATAGGATGATAAGTGGATGTATTGGAGGAGGAGATCGTGCAGAATAAAGGGGTGGAATATTTTTTTTTAAAGAACCAATTGAGATTTTTTGGTGTATTATTGAAGAATAATTTAATAATGGACGTTACGAATCGTCTACAATTTGTAAACGTATCAGGATTTTAGTAGACGCGTTAATGAATTTAAACGGCAGATTGTAACAATCAAAACAAATAGAGAAAAATGCCCACAATTTATTTAAAGAACTAGAAATATTTGAATTATTTTATGTAATTAAAAATATGCCTCATGTGCATTAATATTAAAAAGCATTTATATTTATGACTTATGTACCAACTGAGGATCATAAAACTCAATGAGTATGTACTTATAAATATCAAAGTCCAAACTAATTTTGATATATTTAATTTTTTATCAGCACCGTAGTTGTGGATTATAAATATTAAAAAAAAATAAAAAATATTAAAAATGGTAGCATTCAAAATCTAGTGTAAAATTAAATAGGTGAATCATAATATGTCAAGTAAGTTCAATTTTTTTATGCTAGTTAACTCGCAGCCGCTATCCTTCGGTGCGCACGGGGTAAACCCTACGGGCTCACGTAATAGCCTGCAAATCACGTGAACCAAGATAAACTGCATTTAAGCGACGTAATAGTCTGCAAACCACGTAGGTAAACAGCATTTAAGCAACAGACTCTGACTCATGAGGTATAATCATAAATTTTCCTCCGGTGGGGTTCAAATCTTTGACCAAGAGGATAGTTATCCCCTCTTTTAACCAACTGAGCAAACCATTGCGATTCAAAATTTTTGGATATCGTGTTTATTAAATATGTGTAAAAACGGATTTTCTTTAACCAAAATTGACTTGCATAGAACCTAATTCTATTAAAAACAACTTTTCATTTATCAATCTTACCCCGAATTGATGTTGTTTTGGAAAATTGGAAGATGGTGAGGCCTATTCACTTGAACATCATTTTTGTTTATGGGTATTTTTTTTATCCGTAGGTCCGTTAACGGATCGAATTCGCCTAAATTCATATCCAAATCCATTTAAGTTTATTTGATTCGGATCGGATCGGGTCACAATTCAGATATTTTACATGTCAATTCATATATGCTGCATTTAATTTAATGGATAATGGATCGGATTTCGGATATTCATTAATTTATTTATATTTATTAATAATTTTTAGCTAATCAACACTCACCCTTATTTAACATGAACAACAACACACTCACTTCACCTTATAAAACTATATATTTAGTTTGATATTCTTTTCTATAAAATTAAAAAGAAAATAAATGCACACAATTGAAAAAAATATGCACAAGCATTAACTTGCCTATATTGTAAATAAATAAATTCGGGTTAGAATAACTATACTACAAGCTAAATTAATACCATATCTCAGGCATTAAACAACTGTGTGTATGCAACAACATCAAGCAATAAGGCATTCTCATCTAACTGGCTTGAGAGCTAATAAGTTTAATTTTGTTTCACTATATTGAAAATTTTAAAATGTGATATATGCATCCAAAATAAAAATAATCATTAAAACTCCATTATAGCCATGGATTTCCTTTTTGGGATAAGGCCAGTGAGAAATCCCAACTTAACTTGCATATATAGATTATAATGCAATTCCTGCACAATAAATTAATCCACTGTAACAATAAACGATAGGGAAAAATTCTAAAAGAAATCTGGGTGAAAATAGTACATGCTCCTCCAAGTGCTGCAGGTGCTTCCAAGTATTCACCACCCTGTCGTGATCCTGATTCTCTTTCTTGTATTGTAGCTTTACATAGGGCTGAATGAAAAAACTCGCCAACCTGAGAAGGGAAAACTCGATTTATAAAAAAAGCCTAGTTTACAAATCATAATAAGCGACTAAGCTAGAATGCGATTTTCACCAGACAAAATGGAGATAGTGGAGTTCAGAATAATGAATTAAAAAAAATAAAATCATTCAACTACTTCACACATTCCAAAAGGCATATTATGTTAGGTCACACAACACTTTTATCATCTCCATAACCTAAGCCCTCTTTCCAGTTTTCACTACTTAATAAGTTCTGAGTTGTTCTGCCAGAGTTAGTCCGAGTCCTGATAATCTCTCTTTCTTTTTCTAACTCAATTTTTAGAGATTGATTCAATTTTAGCAATTCATCTCTAACATAAAAAGCATAATCTCTTTCTTTCTGAGTTTGATGGAACATAACTAACTCTTTTTCCAAATAGTCATTCCTTTTCTTATAAGCAAGATTTTCAGAAGTTAGTCTTTCACATGTTAAAGTTTGATCTTTGTAACTAATAAACATGGTTTTAAGATATAATCTCAACTCAGTAATATTATCAGTATAAAAAGTATAAGTTGTTTGAGGTACCAAGTTAAACCGCATTTAAGCGACGTAATAGTCTGCAAATCACGTGAATCAAGGTAAACCGCATTTAAGCGACAGACTCTGACTCAGGAGGCATAATTATAAATTTTCCTCCGGTGGGGTTCGAATTTTTGACCAAAATAATAGTTATCCCCTCTTTTTACCAACTGAACCAACCCTTGCGAGCAGTTCAAAATTTTTGGATATCGTGTATATTAAATATCGTGTATATCGGGTCACAATTCAGATATTTTACATGTTAATTCATATCTGCTGTATTTAATTTAATGGATAAAGGATCAGATTTCGGATATTCATTAATTTATTTATAATTACTAATAATTTTTAGCTAATCAACATTCACCCTTATTTAACATGAACAACAGCACACTCACTTCACCTTGTAAAACTATATATTTAGTTTGATATTCTTTTCTATAAAACTAAAAAGAAAATAAATGTACACAATTAAAAAAAATATGCACCAGCATTAACTTCCCTATATTGCAAATAAATAAATTCGGGTTAGAATAACTATACTACAAGCTAAATTAATACCAGATCTCATGCATTAAATAACTTTGTATGCAGCAACAACAAGTAATAAGGCATTCCCATCTTAACTGGACTGAGAGCTAATAATTTTAGTTTTGTTTCATGGTATTGAAGTTTTTAAAATGTGATATATGCATCCAAAATAAAAATAATGATCAAAACTCCATTATAGCCATGGATTTCCGTTTTGGGACAAGGCTAGTGAGAAATCCCAACTTAACTTGCATATACATATTAGAATGCAATTCCTGCACAAGAAGTTAATCCACTGTAACAATAAATGACAGGGAAAATTCCTAAAAGAAATTTGGGTGAAAATAGTACATGCTCCTCCAAGTGCTGCAGGTGCTTCCAAGTATTCACCACCCTGTTGTGATCCTGATTCTCTTTGTTGTATTATAGCTTTACATAGGGCTGAATGAAAAAACTCGCCAGCCTGAGAAGGGAAAACTCGATTTATAAAAAAAGCCGAGTTTACAAATCATAATAAGCGACTAAGCTAGAATGCGATTTTCACTAGACAAAATAGAGAGAGTGGAGTTCAGAATAATGAATTAAAAAAAAATCATTTAACTACTTCACACATTCCAAAAGG